>NC_072734.1:163419121-163681414 GCF_026930045.1 Uloborus diversus | reverse complement strand
ATCTTCTGCCGCGAGCTCAGTTTTAATTAGCGTGAATAAAATCATTGAGAAGAAAGGTCTGTTACCATTTTGTTCTCGACTGCGAACAAAGAAAATTCTTGCTTTTCTTTTGAGGCTTTTCCTGTGATCAGGGAATTTGAAAGTCTTCGCTTTTTAATTATTTTCCCACGATCTTTCGGGATTTTTTTTTATGCCTGATTGGTGAACACACGTCATTGACATAACTTTCCTTTTTGAGGTAGATCAAGCAAGCCGGGTGACGCTGATAGAACATAGCTAAAAATAATGATGCTCACTTAAAAAAACAACAACAGCCATAAAAAAAAAAACAACAGCAATAAATAACCGAGTACTGCAATGCATACCATGCAAGTATTCTTGTGCTTCAAAACTATATGGTTATTAGTGACGTAAGGAAAAAGTATTTGATATCTATATTTAATATAAATAAGCTTATTTAAGCATCCAGACAGACATAAGCTTCCATAAAACATCTTTCAAAGTTTCAAAAAAGCACTTTTTTTCATTTGCCAGGCAGATAAATTTTAGAACGTCTCCTTTATTTTCTTCGGTTCTATTTTTCATAAACTTGCATTTTATCCAATAGAGTTTCTTTTCCTTGGAACAAAATTGGAAAAGAAGTTCAAAGAACGTAAATTTTCCCAACTAGACCCTGTTTATAACAAAAATAAAAAGGAAAACTTGATATATATTCGCAAAAGGTACTTTACTAAAATACAACTTTGAATGAAAATTGTTTGGGGGAATTTGAAAAGGCTGAAATTCTAAATCTCAAATTGATAAATTTCTATCCAAAATTGTATCCTTTACGTAATGCATCGAATACATTGCTTTTTTAGCGTCAAATGGCATTTAAATTTCCGTAACAAACTAAAAGGTTTATAAAATGGAGATACAATGCGATTCCAATTCAGTTTTGATTTTCATATATTGCGTTCGTAAAGAAACATTTTTTGAAAACATATCAACCGGGAATACATATTCCAAAAGGTATATTGCATTCGACAAGAGAATATTTGTAACAAGTTCTGCTATGCAAAGAACAAAATTTTTGCTTTTAAATTTTACTAAGCATCAATAAATAATTCTCGAAGCAAAATTTTGTGCTGCTGGTTTAATTTCCGATAATACAGGACAGTCTAAGAAACAGCTACATTTTTCTACGAAATTAAGTTACTCAGTAACTAAGGCATAAAAACATATTTATGGAGGCAATTTGAAACGATCATTAGGAACATGAAAACAGCTTCTCGTCTTTACCAGGAAACCACACTATAGTGCAATGATGAAAAACAAACCCAATAAGCAGCAATTGAGAGAGCATTGAAAAACATGCTTCTGAGTGAATAAATTATTTGCCCTTGTGTCTCTGCTATCCAAATAAGAGGTCTTAAAGTCTGCCAAAATTTCAAGAAAAGTCACCAAATTTGACGAGTTTTGATAAGTAATGGACGAAATATTTAACACGCTTTGCAGATTGATGTCCTACCATATGCAGAAGGTGAAATCTGTTTCCTTCATTTTCTCGCCAATTTGGCACTTTCCTTAAAATTTTGGCGTACTTTAAGGCCTAAGGGGCAATTAATTTTGCGTCCAAGAATGCCTCAATATGTTCTTTCGGTTGCAACCTACTGTTTGACCGCGGATTGTATGTAATTTGGCAATGTACCAAGTAAAGACTATTCCATCTGAATTAACCTAGCAGAGGAGAAGGTAAAATAACGATGGGATTTTTTGATGCATCTATAAATTAAAACGTAAGTTCATTTCCGCCTATAAACCGGATATTTTCCTTTCCATGTAATCGATGGTCAAACAGTATTTGAACTTTTCTCATTATTGCAATATTCCCGTGATTCTCCGGTTAGCATGATCAATCACACTGTTCGACAAGTAAGCATTTTCTTCTTGCTCTTCGTTTGAAAAATGGCACAAACAGAACATCATGCTAACAAAATGGTAATTTTGGGGATATTATCCATCCATCATTACTGTATGCGCTCTTAATGTAATAATCACAAACAAGAAAGATGGGATGCAAATATATTATTACGCATTGTTTTTAAGCAGGACGAATTTATAGTTTGCCGTAACTTTTTAACTTAATATTTTGCAAGTAAACATTTGAAGTAAAACCTCTTTTCATTGCTTCCGAAATTAGTTTAAAAAGTTTATGTCCTACTTCGCGCCTTACTCCTGGCCGTTTTGGTCTCTTTTTAATGACACCCAAGCAGTTCTAGAAATTTTTCTTACTCGAAACTTTTACTTTTCAGCATGATTCCCCCCCCCCCTAAAATGGTAGTCTGTATCCGCCCTTGAGTAGAAGGTGTTATTTTCTTTTGAACAGTATATGCTGCAGTTACATAAATACCATTGTGCTGAAAAGTTAAATAAGAAATAACAACGTCAAAAAGCACAAGTTGCTGATTACTGCCGACACATGTTTCGGGGTTACAAGAAACGCCTTTTTCAATGCAAAAGAAATGAGATTATGGATGAAAAGACATCCGACAAAAGTCGGATCCGACTAGTCATTTTGATGTTGTTATTTCTTATTTCAATATACACTGCTTCTGTAATATTATAAACTTGGCGACACTCTTAAGTCATGTCCCTTTTGCGAAAGGACTTTTCCACCAGGAACCACATAAAACTATCTTCTAGGGCTAATGATCGCGAATTCATCACAAAGAAAACTTATCTTTACAGTACGCTGTTGGTCGAGTCCTCTCAAAGGAGGGGCGTGGCTTAAGAGTGGGTGAACCTCTTCTCAATGGGGTGAACTCTAGGTTTTTGAAACAATTTAGTACTGATTAAAAGAGTGGAGGAGGGAACGCTTGATAAATAAATGTTGTTAAGTGACAGCATCTCACCCTGAAATATCAATAATCAGTACAACAGCATTTAAATGAAGCAACTAATTTAATACGGAGGGAGATTCTTTTCAGATTAAAAATATTACAGACTAGTTGACTTTACAGTAACTCTGACTTGAGAGTCTTTTAACCGAATAGTCTCGGGATCGAACCTCTGTCCGAATGGGCCTGGCTTTATGTAAAAACAAACGGTAGCCGCACGACTTTGCACGCAGCAGAAAATTATAAGGTCATTTGGTTCGCATGTGTATTTACAAATAATGGATGATAAATTTCTCTCCAATTTGCTTGTTAATTTGCTCGCCCATGTTCGCACATGCTAGCTCGCTCGTCCACGTTACGGTAATTTTTTAGTTCACGTTATGGTAGTTTGTTCGTCCACGTTACGATAATTTGCTCGGTTACGTGTTCTTAAAAAATGAAATAGAAAAAGAAGAAAATTGAATTTTCGAAAAATCACTTCGAGATGCTCATTCCTATGCTACGAACTAATTTTGTGCAAAATTTCATTAAAATCGGTCGAACGGTCTAGGCGCTATACGCGTAACAGACAGAGATCCAGATATACAGACTTTCAGCTTTATTATTAGTAAAGGTTATGTAAAAGAAAAAAAAAACACCTGATGAGAGCAAACTGACTTTACAGTTGACTTTACAGACAACTGATTTTAAAAAAACTTTCTGCAAATATTCATATTTTCCAGGTAGAGAACAACCGAAATTATTAACTCGTGAAATCGATAAAGAATCAAAATTGCATAATCTGTCATAGTTCAGTATGATTAATGAGTTTAGCTGTAAAGAACTGTTGGCGCAATCAAGGAATGAAATTAGCGAAGAGAATTCCCGCTTCACAGTACTTTTTGCGCAGATGTTATCTGCAAAAATCTTTAACACGCTATAAATAAAGGCCACTTGAACAGAGACTCAATCCTAGGACTATTCGGTTGAAAGTCGAACGCTCTATCTACTGCGTGCGCTATTTAGTTCTCCTGTTTGAAAATTTAAGCTCCGATTTGATATCCATCAATAGACAACTCCGCCGTATATATTAATGGACCTCTTCTTTGATGGCTTTAGATCTCAAATTTAAGTGAAGCGGTATATTTTAGACCGTGGGTCTATTTCTCGTCGTTAGCCGGCACCATAAGCTTTAAAATGAAGGGTAAATCATGGAATTTAATAAAAGAAAAAGGAAGATCTAGCGGACTGACAGAAAAACAGGTTAGAGAAATAATATATAAGCTAATGCTTTTAAAATTCGTGTCAGTAATTCAGAAATGTTATTTCTGTAAAAAATAATATGAAGTTATCTATCCCGAAAGAATTAAATCATTTCACTTTCGTTCACAACGATGCAGCTATTTAGTGGTTTTAAACCAAAAAAAGGAATGTTTCAAGATAGAATAGCAACCGTTTAATAAAGAAAAAATACTTTAATGGCTCTCCTTGAATACCACTTTAGAAATAGTGGAGTCATAAACTTGAACCATAAACTGCAAAGCATTTTGAGTTTTATTACCTCTTGGGAGTTTTTTTGTTTTATTAAACGTAGATGTATGTATTTTAATAATCTCCCAAGAACAATAGTGAACACGAATCGGATAAGATATTTTGAATTCTTTTTGCTGCACAATTTTGCATCGTAAGGATAAATGTATTTCTGAAATATGTTTCCGAATGCTACAATTTTTAAAGCACATAAGAATAATTGGTTTGGTTTAACCGAAGTATTTTGTTTTAGGGATTAAACTTATTGCCGTTTGTACAATTGTACTGAAACTTAAAATGAATATGTATTTTTTTATCCAAATTTTTAACGAATAATTATAATAACAGGAATCGAAGCATTTTGTTTTAGAAATTAAATATACCTCTGTATGAACAATTCTACTAAATCCTAAAATGAATATATAACTTTTTATCGGAATTTTTAACGAATAATTAAAATAATAGGGATCGAAAAATCTTGTTTTGGGAATTAAACTTAGATCTATATGCACACTTCTACTAAAACTTAAAATAAATATGTATTTTTTATCAGAATTTTTAGTGAGTAGTTATAATAAAAAGGATCGAAGTACTTTATTTTAGAAATAAAACTTATCTCTGTATATACAATTCTTCTAAGTCTTAAAATAAATGTGTAACTTTTTGTGAGAATTTTCAGCGGATAATTATAATTACAGGACCATTTTTTTATGGATTATTTCTAAGGATGTTTCGTTTTAACGTTTGGAACGAAGTCACTAAAATAAAAGAGTATATTTGAATTTTTACATGAGTCAAAACATCTAAAAGAAAAGATATAGAATTAAAATAAGGCGTACGTTGGTTTAAAGAAAATCCTAAGGTGAAAAAAGTTTGAGTGCAGTAGATTTGACTTTTAGATATATTTTTGGTAGATAATAATACATTTTATAGGCAGACGTAAACCTAATCAAAGCAATATTCAATTCTTTTCTTGAGTATCCATAATGATAAGACTAAAGGATAGCAGACTGAAAGTTTCTGCATAGCACTCTCATTTTTATGTAGGGTCAGTTACGGTAAAAGTACAGTTGCAAAGGAAGGAAAATCCATGTTTATTCCCAGGAAAATATTTTTAGGATGGAAATTTTGAAAATTGCAGAGAATTTTCAAGTAATTTAAAGGAAGGAAAATTTGTTTTATATTTTAACCTTTTTCTTATATGATTTCAAAATTTTAATGCTTTTTATTGTTGGGAATGCAAATTACGTAGTTTTTTCTAAAAAAAATTATGCCAAATAGAGTGCTTAGCTACCTTTAACTGACGTTTTTTCACAATGAAATATTTAACTGATTAATTTGAATGTTTAATACTTTTATGAATCCTACTAATCTGTAATTTTAAACATTCAAATAATTTATTTGTATATTTAGTACTCTCTAATAATAGCACTGACCTTATTCCTATTATTCACAATACTTATCACGTCAACAACGGTTGCTTACATAATTATTTTTGGACATCAACCAACACTTTGAATTTCTTTCAAAAAAAAAAAACATGTTCAACATGCAAATTTTCAGTTTTAAATAGCTCGTTCCATGCTGAGAACAAACATTTTTTAGCAGTGACAATCATCTGAAAAATCTTACGTATTCGTGTTTTAATCCCAGAATCAACGTGGAAAAACATGGAGCTTGTTTACATTCAAAATTCCCAATGTTCTCCAAAGTTCTCCAAATTCTCGCAATTCAAGAGCTGTGTGTTAACATCACTCTTCGAGCGGTCCCTATTACCGAAGTGACTTTCCCAGGCGAGTTAACAGTGGGCTCTCTCTACTTTGAAAACTCATGCAATTGACAAAAAGTGTTCAGATTATGGGCTGATCATTATATAGGGAGACAAGAAATGCATGCATATGTATTCTATTGTGTTAATGGACTGTGTTCAGTACTTTACCTAGTGAGCCATGCCAGTTATTAAGATAGAGGTGCTGAATTTTAGATTGGCGGCAGTTGCAATGTCTGATTAAACTCAGTAGGACGTAAACTCATGCATTTCTTTCTTTTTAAATTAAAAAAAAAATACTTTAAGTAAATAAGTTACGTCCGTAAATTATTGCGATGAAGTTATCGGTACAATACCTCTAAAAAAAGAATAATTTTAGTACGTTTTTGTCCTGTTTATTGTCATACAAGGTACGTTTTATCAACAAATTGTTTAAGCGAAAAGGTTTCCGGGTGATTTTTCAACCTTATATCGTTCGTAGGTAATCGTACTTTAAAGGTCTTGAATGGTTGGATTCTTGAAACGCGCAGTTAAGTGGTAGAAACTTCAGGTTCATCGCTTAGCTTAATGGTTTTATGAAATGCAGCAATATCCACAAAAAAATCTTTCTTTTTCCTCTTTTCATCTTCCTAATGTTCTTCAATCATTGTGATAAAATTGAGAAGGTATTTCAGGCTTTACAATTTGACTCATAGGAATTCCTGAGTACCGATTGTGAACGTGTTCAGTATATAGAAAAGTAATAATTGAACGCGATAAAAAATAGCGTTCATAACACTGGGGTGTTCAGAGTATAGAGGGGTCAGTTTATGTTAAGTCTATGGAATTTCCACGGGACCATCAAAATGTGGTCAGAATATCGGGGTGTTAATATAAGGGAGTGTTCAGGTGGAGAAAATACACTGCATTGCATCTCTAGGTAAAAGGGTAAGTAGGGTAAATGGGGAAAATAGAAATGAACCATTGTAAATTTTGAAACTAAATGTTTGGTGAGTGAAAATCACAAACATGTCGGATACATTACGAGAGTTCTGCATAGCTCCCAATAATTGTGTAATCATCGTCATTTTTAACTTACTTTCTCGTAAAAGTAAAGGATATAAAGAAAAGTATGAAAGAAGGCTTAATACATCTTTCGAATATCGTAAAAAAAGTTAAAAATTGTTTTGCAAAAGTTGTTGTTTCCTTTTTACGCATCTATTTTATCAGTTTTTTTTTTATGAGAGGCGTATTTTGTTTTTAGAAATTAGTTTTAAATTTAAAAAAGGCATATTTGACAGAATTTGCAATCTTAGCTTATTAAGAGAATATTGGTATGGTGCTAGAAAGCCGATGTTGCCAATCGGGAAAATAGGCTCGTTTAGTTCTGGAAGGAACTTCTTGTTTGAAGATGACAGTTCAAGCAGTGAGAAGCAAAGGAATGCAAGGGCCAAAATTAAAATTTTTTGGAAAACCAGTACAAATGGTAGGTGAACCTCTCCTCTGTACAGCATGATTTAGAAAAACTATTCAATAAAAGCCTACCTACTGTCTGACCACGGATTGTATGGAAAGACAAACATCCGTTTTACAGCCGGAAATGGACGAATGTATTATTTTTTAGCGACTCCCGCTTTTGCAGAAGCAGAGTCTCATTCAAATGAGCGGAATACCGGCATCAAATTTTTACTTTCCCCCCTCATTCAGATAGATTCGTCTTATCTGGACGTTTGAAAATTCCATACAATCCGTGGTTGGACAGTAAGGAGTTATCTTTAAACGCGTTTTATCCAAAACTTGAAAGTCTCCACGAACATCCTTTTGCTTCTCACTGCCTCAGTTGTTTTTAAAAGTTCAGATAAATGAAGTGTATAATTTAAAATTATTTCAAAAATTACTTATTTTTTGAAGGAAAACCGGACGAACTGTTAACATTCTATGACAAAAATCAGCAGAAAGCAAAGATAAAATGGAAGTCTTTCAACGAGTTAATCTCTGCTGTGTACTCTAGCAAGTTTGAAAACACTATTAAGACTTTAAACTGTGAGATTGCAAGAAACACAAAAAATATAAGAAATTTGAGATCGTACGTATGAAGAAAATATTGCGAAGAAAAAAAATTCTTTTCATGAAGTAACTTCACAAAAAGCTTTTAAGATGTTTTAGTATTAGAGAGTTTTCTACTTAATACTGTTTTATTATTTACCTAGCTTTTGAAAAGACCAAGCAATGAGGCTAACAAAACAATTTCAAACGTTCTCATTGGAAGACATTAAGTTTAAGTTGAAAAAAAGTGATAGCTTGGTTTTGCGTAACTATTATTCCCGGTTTTCTAAATATTTTTCAGAAATGTTTTATAAACTTTCATGCGCTAAGATTTTGGTCCATGGTTAACTAATTTTACTTCAGAAGGTTAACTGAAAATATAAAATTTTACTGAAGCATTTAGACGCAAATAGCGTTTTATCGCACAAAATTGGCAGATTCACTATTAAAAAAAAATCCGAAACGTTACTGGTTATTTCCGTGGAACGTTGCGGGAATTCACATGTTTTCACACATTTCCCTGTAAAATGAAGTATCTTTGCAAACTACTTTCCTGAACTGCTTTAAATTGCATGAATGCAGACTCCTCAATGGTGTAAAAAATATTTTTAGCCACCAGTTCAAAGATTTAACTTAGTGAATTTTTTAAGTGTATCGTCTTTAGTTCGATTACGGCCCGTCCAGGTTGACTAAGCTCCCAATGACGGCGAATAAAGCTTTGGATAGCTGCAAGTTTGCAGAACAAGAACTGCAGGCAAGAGAGATGCTAGGTTCTTACTTGCAATTCTGCCTTAGCGCTTGGACCATGGTTGCATTCATGCTCTTGGAGCTATCTTAGTAACTTTAGAAGGCTCTAAGTAATTGTAATAAACCTACTGAATTTCCTTTGAATGCTCTAGACTGGCTTTAATCCGTGAGCTCTTCATATTGTTCAGACGGATTCAATGCTAATTTTAGGAAGGTTACTAATTTTTAGCGGAAAACGTTCCTGGTTTTTGCAAGATATGTTACTGGCAGAAATTGAGCTCATCAGCTGCCCATTAATTTTCAGGAACGTATCTGGATGGTTTTTACAGTGTTACTGCAAAATTACATGCAGTAATCTGCTAATGTTGTGCGATAAATCGTTGTTGATTTACTTTTACTTCTTTTTACAAAGGTATTTATATTTATTTCGGAAATAGCCTTCCCTGTCAGTAAAGAAATAATTTTTAGTCTTATCAATTTTCAGATAAAACCGTTCGATTCCTTTTGCACGTGAAGATGTTAAGCGTTCTTATTCTAAATAATCATTAAAAATATTCAAATTGAAAAAAGTATTTACCACATTTTACAATAAAAAAGTTCTCTGATAATGTTGAAAACCTGCATTTTAATTCGAGATTTGCATATATATGCTTGAAATGCTCCCAAAGCGGTTTATATGATATCCATAACAATTCTACGCAGCCAAATGAGTTGTTTTAAAATAAATAACCTCCCAACTACAGTAAACTCCCGATTTCTCGCGAGCGGCCTTTCACACTTTCGATTCTATTTTTACTTCCTTTTACAAAAAAGAAAGTATTGTATTTGCGAAACAATTTTCACTCAAAAATCGAACTTAATTTCCATTTTGCTCACCCCCGAATGAATGATGAGTTTTCTTTTTTTTTTCCGACTCTACCCCCCATGGATAAGTGCCTAAGAACGTAGAGACACGCGAAATTTCCATTTTGACGAATCCCGAGTTAATTACGACGACTTTTCTCATGACGTCTGTATGTGCGAATGTGCGTATGAGCGTATGTACGTCACTTAACTCAAGAACGGTATGTCCTAGAAAGTTGAAATTTGGTACGTAGACTCCTAGTGGGGTCTAGTTGTGCACCTCCTCTTTTGGTTGCATTCGGGTGCTTCTAAAGGGGTCTTTTGCCCCTTTTTGGGGGGGAAATCATTGTTAAATTCGATATAAACTCAAGTGATGTTACAATTTGGCGGACACTTGGCGATATATCGCCAGTCTTTTGATCGCCAAGTCTTGTCGCCAACATGGCGACAAATTTGGCGATTTTTTTTTTAAATCTGGTTTTAATTTGCCACTGTTGGTAATATTTAGAGAGTAAACTATTGAATCACATTAAAATTGCCAATAATGGTAAAATGACATTAAATTGGAGTAAAAGGAAGTCATGTGATGCACACATCAGCTCGTTTTTTTTTAATTTCGGCGATGATAAACTGAATGTGGATAAATGCACACATTTTAACTTAACAAGTGCAAAATCTATACACATTCCTCTATTTCTTTCTTCCCCTTCCCTTCCAATGACATCAAACCTTCCGAAGTCACCGAACCTGACTAGTTAAAAACTGATTTTTAGATCTACACTACTCACTCCTTTACATCTACACTACTTACTGATCTTTATATCAGCTCTACATGCTGATTTTTGATCTACATTAAAGAGCGTAAACGAGCTACCGGGTCAGTCTTGAAAAAACGCCTCTGCCCTATGCATTTTTGGTGTAACCTAGCTTGATCTGTTGCAGTTAATCTGCATACACGATTTGCTCGGATATGTGAGTAATCTATTTATAATAATGAGTGATCCTTTTTTAGCTTTTACATTTATTTTTATATACCCTGTTTCCGTTTAAGCATACTTTACACGCATGCGAGTGTTATTGATCTTTTTAACTATTTCTTACGTCGATTGCATACGACGTATTGAATGGCGTGGCTTTTACCCATTTTGCAAATTATCCGCGAATGCCGTTATTCGCGGTTAACCTGTTACCCTATTCCGTGGATAATCGGGATTCTACTGTTCTCAGAATCAGATATCTGCTAAGAAATGAGCGCTGCATGAAAAGGGATCACTACTTTCGAGTAAATTACTCTCAGTATCTATGATTTTAAAATTCATAATTCTAATGACGCATGCAGGTTTCAGAAAATTAATTTCTTTTCAATTGAAAATTAAGATTCCTTTATAGCAAACACATTGCAGCAGACAGCTACGTAACTATCGCTACATTAGTTGCATTACTAGCACTAAGTATGCCATAAATAAATGATGCAAATAAGAAATCTTTGGAAATAATTCATTTGTTAGTGTTTCGTTAAGGCTTTCCCAAACTACTTTTTCCTGCACAATCAAAGCAGGGACGGGTATAGACTAGCATTTTATAGGGGGGAGCGGGCGGTCATGCCGAATAATGACCCCCCCCCTCCTCCCCGCCTATGAATGAATTATGATATTCAGTTTCAAGTGTGAAAAATTTCTGATACTGCTTGTGTCCTTCGGTGTCAGTATAAAACATCAAATCGGCCAAGAATAAGGCATCAAGTAGGGCATAAACATTACTAATAAATTTCAAAAAAAAAGAAGTAGTATTTCAAATATTTATTTAAAAAATAATTAACGATTTCAGAAATATTTTCAATTTGTTAACATATTATTCATAAAGGGAAAAGGGTTTGAACACAATGTGAGCACATAATATTGTCGACGGTTCAGGAGGGTGGGGGTGTCATGACCCTCATGGCCCTCTTATTTAAACCGCCTCTGAATCAAAAACTCTCGTAAAACTTGTTTACATGTTCTTAATAAATTTCTTTAAAATTTACTATTATTAAAAATAACGCATATTTATACCTGATATAATAACAGAGGAAGAATTTATTTTCCTTGGAGAAACGTTTATCGAAATTGATACTTCTCTGTTTAATATCTTATTGCCCACTTCAAAATAAAAATCAAATTCCATTACATTTTTGAATGTATTCATTTAACCGTACAGAATCCAGAACGAAAACCAATTAAGGAATGTTTCGATTTTTCATTTCGTTGCGCAAGAATTCATCTCAATATTGCCAATTTAATAAAAACCTACTCATGGGAAATAAACAACAATGTTCTTTGATCATGTAAAAAATAAAATTTTTTGCTCTTATCATCTGTGTTGTTACTTTTTAATCTAATACTGTCTCAATTCGAAAAATAATAAAGTTTTTATTTTTTTTAGAAAGGCTGAAGCAGCGTGCTTTAATCGCAATGAAATCCCTTGCAGACAATCAATTACTGTTACAGTGAAATATTGCGATTCTTTAACAAAACTAAATGAAAATGAGATGAGTAATGCTGCAGTTCTCTGGTTCTTGGTATTTTTTGACGGGTTTGCGCAATATTAAATTTTTTTTAACCCTACAACTCCAGTTTCAACTACAAAGTTCGGTCATAAGTTTTGCAATATTTCGACGTAATGTGAATTTTCTCGACGCACTCTTAACGTTTGCGCATGGGCGTGAGGCGCAGAATATAACCAATCAAAAGTCCGTTATTTACGCTTGCTTATTACAGAATATCAATGAGCTGCAATGTGAAATGTGTTAAGTGCTTTTTTTTTTTTTCTAATGAAGCTGAGTTAGGCTATTTAACCTTTTGAAGACCTAGTACGATCCGCATATGTGGCGTACAGTCTTTCATGTGACACCATTAATAAGGCACGAATGTCAATGGCACATAAAATTTTGACGCCCAGTTTCCCACCAGATGGGGGTACCTGGGCTATCTTCAATGCGAAACTGCTCTAGGGTTTTAATTTTGCCAATTGCATTCGAAGTCACCCGAATGCCCAAGGGATCTTTTACTTGACGATACAAAATGGGCATAATCATACAAAATGGGCACTGACGATTTTCTGCATCCTGAAAATCCAGCGACTCGTCATTGCGGGTCGGAACCCAGGATTGCGGAGCAAAATGAGCAATAAATGCAAATTGAGATGTTAATTCGAGTGCTGAATATTGGTGTGGCTCAGACTGCGGAAGATTTAGGTTTTAGTGTTTTTCTTCATTTTTGTTTTTTATTCATTTATAGAGGCATTTATTTCTGACCGTGACTAGCGAAACAGTGAACGTAAATAGGAAAAAAATATATTTCTAAGTGTTGCATTTTCTCGTACTTCTATTTACAAACTTTGTGCTAGTTCATAAAAACTTATTTTTTCATTACCGTTTTAGAATCTATTACTTATAAGAGAATATCCACTCAATAGACAAGCGTATGAGGAGTTATCGAAGTATGAATACTTAATTTTACATCTCTCCAGTATTTACAAAAGTTTTATTCAATACTTAATAAGCGTATCTTTTACTTTAATATACAAACAGAGCGTTATCAGAATTGCACATTATTACTTTTTTTTTAGAGGATAATATCCAGCTTTTTAGTTTTGCAAGTAATACCTTTTTTTTCTTCTCAATAGTAAATAGCAGTAAGGAAAACAAGAAGAAGGTTATCTTCAAAAACTGAATACGTTTCTAGTGTAGCAGCATAGCAATGCGTTGTGAAAACTATTGTTTGATGATTGAAAATAATCATCTTTTAAAAACAAGTTACATAGAATTGTTCAGATACCTACTACTTTTTTTTCATCGTCTGCTAAACTTAGCATTGCTATCAGCAACAAATTCGCAACTCCAGAGCTCGAATACGCTACCTTGTGGTGATTAACAATACTAAAGAAAAAGGTAAAACATTCCGTTCCACGTGTTTTCTTTGGAGAAAATTACAGGCTTCAGAGAGTTTATGGTGAAATGTAATTTCAGAGGAATAGAAAAGAAAGCTTCCCACAAACACGATGAAATATTACTGTCATTCATTAAGCTTCAAAGCAAGTTATAAGTTACGGCACCTGTTTGTTTTACCTTTTTTATCCGCCATTAGACAGTGGCTGCAGCGCCCCCTATAGTTTATTGGAGTTGCGAATACTGTCGATTCCGGTTAATAGGTCCACTTTGCGACGAGAAAATCTTGGTCCTAATAACCGGCTAGTTCGATTAAGCGAACCGGACCTGTGTAGGTAAATCGAACATGCTATACCCAAAACGTTTAAAGGCAGATATGATTAGTGTGAGCCCCACAGATATGGCGAGAATACAAAGAAGAAAAAGTGCTGCTTACAAAAAAAAGTGTTGAAAAAAAAAAATGAAATACAGCGAAGAATCTTTTTACAAGCGTTCAACAACCTGTTCAAGCCGACACCGTATTAGTTACGTTTGTACTTTATATGGTGAGCATGCAAGGAAGAAAAAATGCTGTTTACGAAAGTTTTTCAGTTATAAATAAATAAAAATAAAGCGAAGAATCTCTTTTCACTCGTTTAACAACGTGTTCAAACCGATACGATTTTAGTTACAGAGCTGGTAAAAGAAATTGCATCACCCTCGCATTTTCAAAACAATGGGATTATGTGAGAAGTTTGGTCGAAGGACGAATGTATCTGAAATTCTGAAAAACTTATGAAGTAAACATTTAACAGCAGGAATCCGATAATTGTTTACATAGATCGGGGCTGTTTCCGGGCCAAGGCAAACTGCTGACCCCATGCTCATTTTTCCATTTCTGAATGCGTGTGAATTTAGAGAAAAAAATTACTTATCCCCATGTCAGTTTAAGTCTAATGGCAGGATAAAGGTTTTTAAATTGTTACTTACCAGTTTTGCCCTATGGCACGGAGCAGAATCATCCTGGAAAAGGGCGTTCGGAACTGAAGCAAAGTGATCCCGGATAGTATAGGAAGCAATTTCTTCTCCAAAATGCCAATATACACCTGAGCGTTTACTGTTCCTTGCACAAAGTGAAGCCCACCAACTCCTTGATCAGAAATACATCCCCAAATCACCTGGGATACGGGATGCTTAACAGTGTGTTGAATGCAGTCGGGATGATATTCCTCTCTTTTGCGGCGCTGGTGGGTGATGCAATTTTTTTTTCACCACCACTGTACACTCCTTCCAGTCAGTAGTATTCAATGCAACAACCAGAAGTAACTAAAAACGTGAGTGAAAAAATTAAGTGCTAAAAAATACTAATCAGCAATATGAAATTTTAACGAAATGAAAACTCAAAAAAATTTACATGTTATTGAACGTGCTAACTGAACTGTAGAAATTTGAAATTTCACTGGTTTTTTTTTTTTTAGTCTGCTAGGACTTTTTTTTTAATCTGCTCCCATTACTGCCATGCAATGGGAGTTTCTTTTTACATTTTTTTCCTGTTGATATTGCTGGCTTTACTTGAAAATTATACGGAACCAGCATTAATTTGCATTGCACTAACTATTAAAGTCTTTGACCAACTTAAAACTCGCTTCAATTGGGCAATTTCTAGATTTTTTCCAATTTGTTCTTATGTTCCTTGGTCCAATTCAGCGAACTTTTGGTCCTTATAAGCGAATAATATTAGGCTTGTGTAATGGAATTTGTTTTGGTTCTTTAAGATTCGGTTTGAAAAAGCGGCTGATCCCATTAACCGGTGATCAAATAAAACGGATTGCGCTGTAGTTTTGTGTTTGAATTTTTAGAACATAGAGACGAAAGACAAATGAAGTTTCAAAATTTAAGTATTTATAATGGGGTCGTTTCCAAAATATTAAAAGTATTTTTTTATGAAAGATCATGCTTAAAAACATAGGATCTGACCATTTTTTAAATAATTTGTTTAAATATAATACTTTTTAAAAATTACTTAAATCGGGGTGCTTTTTGTTAATGCTTCCGCTGATGACATCACAAATGATGAAATGCCATTCAGTGTTGCCACTCACAGAGCAAAATATTTAATTCGCATCTTTACTCACGTGTATTGGTAACGATATGGTTGATAGCAAGCGTGGAGCGCAATTTTAATTTCGCTTCTTGATTATCATAACGTGGAAACGAAGAAAAAAGATGCGCCAAATAGCATCATATGTGACGTCATCAAGACCACGCCTTGTTTGAAAAATCGGAGATCTTAAAAAATAAATTAAAATTAACTGTTGGGAAAATAAAAGTATTTTCTGGGTCCATGTTGTTTTTTATTTATTTTTTATTTTTTTTTTTTTTTTTTTTTTGCTTATTCTATCAATTTCAGTGACTAAAAGTAGTACTTTTGACTGAAGGAAACCACCTCATTGCAAAATATTATCTTCAGCTTTTTTGAGTAAAGTATGATTATTATTGCTAAGTAATAATTTTATGTATCCCTGGCTACTTCGTGTATTAGTGCTACAGTTGAACGTTCACAGCATAAGTGTTACTACACTGCAGCTTAAAAGGAGGCGTAATATTAAACTAACAACTATTTTATCAAAATTTGATTTACTCGATTGCAAAGTAATCATTATCTTTATCTTTATCTTTATCTTTACTAATAATAAAGCTGAAAGTCTATCTGGATGTATGTGACGCGCATAGCGCCTAGACCGTTCGGCCGATTTTCATGAAATTTGGCACAAAGTTAGTTTGTAGCATGAGGGTTTTTACCTCGAAGCGATTTTCCGAAAATTCGATTTTTTTCTTGTTCTATTCCAATTTTAAAAATATTTTTCCGAGCAAAATTATCATAAGATGGACGAGTAAATTACCAAGTTATCATAACGTGGAACCGTAACATGGGCAAGCCAATTGGTGAGAAATTCACCATACATTATTTGTAAATATACAGGCGAACCAAAAGACCTTACAGTTTTCTACTACGGGCAAAGTCGTGCGGGTGCCACTAGTTAGAAATTAAAAAAAAAGGTACTTCAGATATTTAAGAATCAAGCAATGAAATATTTTCTTACAAGAAAGTTGGAAAATTTTAACAGCAATTAATTAGACATTAAACTATGTACACATATCAAAGTTTGCCGAAAAAAAGCTTTTCCTTCTCTTACAGTAAACGTTAAGAACTTCAAAGACTACTAGGGTCATTCATGAAGAAAAATACATTTTTATCAGCTGAAAACAGTTTGCTCACATAATAAACTGACAGAAAAGTAGGAATTTGATATTTAACGTAATTTTACATGTAACTAAAAGATAGAATCCATGACCTTAAAGGAGGAAATACGAAGTTCCGCAAATATTTGAAAATGCAAAATTTCCGTGATTTGTTTAAATAGCAGTTTTTGTGAGCTGTTTGAGAGGCAAAACTATTTAACGACCGATAAAATTGTGCAAATATTTCTTAAGAAAATTAATTCTTACTTATATGTTTTTCTTCTAGCAAATGGGGATAAAAGTTTCATTTTTACGTAACCGTACCCATGTCGATGAAAATAGTTACTTAACTTCTAATTATTAATAAAATTACGATTTCAAATTGAAATTCAAAATTTTACTGCTTGAAAACTGGAGAAATGTGTAGATCAAAGACTCAAACTTTTGGTTTCAAATATAAAATTTACTACAATTAGGAGAAAAGCAAATATTTCA
The DNA here is from genome assembly GCF_026930045.1 of Uloborus diversus. Taxonomy (NCBI): domain Eukaryota; kingdom Metazoa; phylum Arthropoda; class Arachnida; order Araneae; family Uloboridae; genus Uloborus; species Uloborus diversus. The sequence continues at coordinate 163,664,001 of NC_072734.1, read as the reverse complement.
CATTTATTACGTTTCAGTTTCAATATATTTTTTAAATATTAACTTCTACTTCAAGACAATTGTACGAATTTCTAATTCTTTGTCAAATAAATTATGTATATATCGATTGAATGATATTTGATATTTATAGAATACTTTTATCAGATTCTTTGGAAAATGCAATCATGTTGTGTTTGATGCAAATCTGTCATTAGGACGATCAGTAGGAGTCAATCTCCCCGCCCCCCCCCCCGCCCCCTGGATTTCAGGAAGATAATGCAATTAAGCAATTTTGCGTGTTTTTTGCTCTTTTTTCTTTTATAAAACGTACTGAGTACGTTCTCTTTGGCTCTTTCTCGCTCTAAAATTTTGAAATGGGCTGCCTGGTTAATGTATAATCATAGAATTTAAATCATGCTACATTTTCTACAGTTCTGCTGGGTGTTTATAAAATCTTGAACTGATACACAAAATTCATTTTAAAAAAAACAACAACTTTAGATTTAATAGTTCCTATTCCTATTCAGTCACAACTGACTACAACTGTATTTTATTTCGAGGACTGCATACTAAGTGCCTTGCCTCCATTATTTTATATACCGATAGATGGCAGCACCATCACCGGATCGAACAGTTATTGAGAATTTAGAACTAGTCCAGGAGCTAATAGCTACCTAGTACTAGCACCCCCAGAGGTATCGTTTCACTTGGAGGACATTGTGACCACGCGCATATTTAGCGTCGCCCAGGATTTAATAGTTATTCTCTTTTTTACTTCTTTTTACAAAAAAGGAAGTATTGTATTCGCGAAAAAATTTTCACTCAAAAGTCGGCCTTAATTTCCATTTTGCTCGCCCCCGAATGATTATTGATTTTTTTTTCAACCCGACCACACGTGGGTACATGCCTAAGAACGTTTAAACTCCCGAAGTATGCATTTCGAAGGTCCCCAAATTAATTACAACGAGTTGTCTTGTGACGTCCGTATGTGCGTATCTGCACTGGTGTGCAAAAATTAAGGACGAAGTCGAAAAATTAGCATATCAGCTGAACGAAAAGGCAGAGCGGAGAGAAAGACCAATCAGGAGATTAAGTAAGGTGATGTACGGTAGCACATGCGCAGATATGCAGGCAGACGTAATGGGAGAGTGTTTGAGTAGTATAAAGTATGTTGTCGGTGTAAGTTCAGTATTTCTGGCAAAGAGATTGCACGCCGTATAGCAGTTAAAATCACACCGAGTTGCTGCCTCAGCGAGAAATGGCGAATAATCAATCTGTTAGACGACATCTGGATGCTTTTACCCGAGGTCGGTTCAGTAGTGGTCGTCCACGAGGAACCACACCCGCAGATGACCGGTATATTGTCTTACAGGCCAGAAGAAACAGGCGGCAGACAGCGGGAGAAATCGCTAGACACACGACACAGGCGACTGGACGACCGATATCGCGTTTTACCGTGGCCAGAAGACTGCACGGTTGTGGTCTGTTTGCACGACGCCCTATACGGTGTGTACCTCTAACGCCTGCCCATCGGAGAAGGCGTTCTCTGTGGTGCCGGGAACACCGGAATTGGAGAGACGATGAATGGGGACGAGTACTCTTTACAGATGAGAGCAGATTCAGTTTGAGTAGCGATTCTCATCGCATACTCATCTGGAGAGAGCGGGGAAGCTACAATCATCCCTCGAACATCATTGAAAGGGACAGGTATGGAGGTCGCTGGTGTTCTCGTTTGTCGAGGCATCATGCTTGGTTGTCGTACAGACCTTCACATCTTCGACGCAGGTTCAATCAACGGGACCCGTTATTGTAACGAGATTTTTCATCCATATGTGCGTCTTTTTAGAGGCGCTATGGGTCATCAGTTCCTTTTCATGGACGACAATGCACCATGTCATCGCACAGTAGCTGCCGAACAGCTCTTAGAGAGTGAGGATATTGAACGTATGGATTGGCCGGCACGATCTCTGGATCTCAATCCCATCGAGCATGTACGGGATTTTCTAGGCAGACGCTTGACAGCTCGTACCTTACCACCAGTAACGATTCGTGAGCTTCGATTGGCGCTGCAAGGCGAATGGGCAGCAATGCCTCAAAAACTCATTGACATCCTCATTCTCAGCATGGGCAGACGCTGTGAAACCTGTCTAGCATTCGGGGGAGATCATACCCTCCTACTAAAGACCGGATGTTTCTTGCTGGACACCCATCACAGGGATGTTTCGGCCTTCAGTCGCATTGCGCTCCATGCTACTTTTTCAATAAAGCTTCTTTTTATCCCTCTGATTTCTCTTTTAGTAAGTGTTGCTTACATTACACATGTCCTTACGTATTGGGGATCTTACGGTATTAAATTTGTTACGGTATTAAATTTCGGTTATTGTTGATTTGGAAAACTTTTGCACAAAGTTATATTGAAAAAACCGTCTCGTCCAAATTTTTGCACACCAGTGTATGTGCGTTATATGCGTATGTCTGTATGTACGTAAGTATCTCGCCTCAAAAACGGTATGTCCTAGAAAGTTGAAATTTGGTACGTAAACTACTAATGGGGTCCAGTTGTGCACCTTTTCTTTTGGTTGCATTCGGATGTCCCAAAGGGGGTCTTTTACACCTTTTTGGGGTAAAATCATTGTTAACTTCAATGTAAACTCAAGCGGTGCTGTAATTTGACAAACACTTGGCAATATATCGCCAAGCTTTTGGTCGCCATGTTTTGTCGCCAACTTGGCGGGGTTTTTTTTTTTTTTTTTTTTCAATATTTAATTTCAATTTGTCCATATTTACTTAGTTAACCATTGAATCGCATTAAAATAGCCAATATTTGGAAAATTTATCGGTACAAAACATTTTCTTCGCTTCGGTTCGCAACAGACTTGGAACGAAAGTATTCAAAGTGTTTTCTTGCTCACTCCGAGGCACCATTATCTCTAAATTGGAGTAAAAGGAGGTCATGTGATGCATACATCATTTTCTTTGTTTTGATCTTAACTGCTTTTTTTTTTTTTTTTTTTTTTTTTTTGCCTAAATTTACCTCTTGGTAGGTGATTGTCATGGCACTCCTGCCAACCCCCCTCTTCCCCTCTCTGTGCGCGTTTGAGTTTTTTCTTTCATAGACGCCATTTTTAGTTATCAAGGTTAGCGCCACTTACTTACCTAAAAGCTAAAATGGTACAAATGACAAAGACACCCTGTAAACACCCTGTACACTGCTTCAATAAGATATTTATATGTTGTAGTTTATTTCCTCAACTTGTCTGCTAATTATTCTCACGAATCACGAAAACCTCCCAAGCTTAAACCGAAAATCTAACTCTTAATTGCTGAAATTGAGAAGAGAAGGCAGATGATTCAGTTGAAGTCAAAGACAATTTTAACAAAAGGATTGACATGAGTAAGATAAGGTTGCTGACGAACATATTGCATTATTCATTCATTATGACTGAACAACTATTGCTTAGTAAAATAATAAATTGCTCTTCTTAGTTTTAAAAGTCAAGATGGTCTGATAAGTGCGTTCATTGAATTAAACAATTACAGATTTCAAGACTTCAACTCCGTTCAATAAAAAGGGGAAATATCGGAAAAGGAGCAAACATAAATTGTTTTCATATGCAATTTTCAACAAAAGGAGAATTATCGAAATAATTTCAATTCCAATAACATTATGAACTTATGTGATTCAAATGTGGAATAAGTTTCACATACTCTATTTGAGCGGAGTATTAATTTGAATACCGCAAAATATGATTTTTTTTAACTAATTACCTGGAAACGATGATTTAGAATCAATTCAATGAATACAAATTGGAACCCGCATCAAATCAGTCGTCTAATGCTAATTCGAATTTGCTCATTTAAGCATTTATAAACCCCCGTTCCAAATAAATGTATTGAAAGAGATTAGACTAATTCATTTTCATTCAAGTTTTGAAATATTGCGACATACACTATATTTTCTTAATTCTGGAATTTTATTTTATCAGAAGATTAGTTAATGCTGCAATGCAAATATTTTATGCAAAACTTCACTTGTTATAATTCCTGTAAAAATATATAGTTTATTAATTCGTTTCTGCCGGATTAAAGTTGTTGTAACCAAAGACTACATTCAAGTGGTTTCTCTATGTCCTTTATTTATGTAAGTTATAATTTTGCATCAATTTCAGTCTGTCTTTTCGGATTTTTTATTGATTCTAAAAACTATAGAAAAACATTTATACCAAGACAAATGAAGCAATAATCAAAAAATTAATTATTTATAAGGTAAGAAATTTTCTAATTGCGTAAAAAATATTGTTCAGGAATGGAGTCGTTTCCGAAATTTTACAAGTATTTTTTTTCTGAAAGAGCATGTTTAAAAACATAGGATTTGACCATTTTAAAAAGAATTTGACAAAGTTTACTATTTTAAAAAAATATTTAAATCGGTGCGCAGACTCAATTTTATTTTTCACGCTTCAGCTCAGGACATGACAAGTGATGAGCTGCCATTCACTGTTGCCATTAGTGCAGAGCGCAAAATTTAATTCACTTCTTTATTCTTGTGTACTGGCAACGATACGATTGATAGCAAGAAAGAGCGCAATAGTTAATTCGCTTCTGAATTATCATACGTGGAAACGCGGTAGACAGCAAGCGTAAGCATTCAGCGTGCCAGTAAAATGCCAAAGTTCATCATTTGTGACGTCATAAAGGCCACGTCTTGTTTGACGCTCTTCAGTAATCAACAATGAAACTCGCGCCATTGTATGATAACTTGATAATATATTTTGGTAATGTTTGACTTGCAGGGAAATGCTTAATTTTGACGAGACTGAACTGGATCCGGTAACTTAACTGTTTCACTGGTGAGCCTCATTTCAGGAGAATGAAGAAACGAAAAAGTGGTCAACAATGAATGCTATCTTCTGGAGTTTAGGGATAATCCACTGGAGTTAGGGTAAAAATTTCACCTAGCAAATTATCACCAAACAGGCAATTGCTTCGTTCGTAGAAGCAATTTTCACCCGTCATACCTTGACAGGCGATTTTCTAGTATTTAAATAAAAGACAATCTCTTGAAACTAGTTTTAGATTTGATAATGCTTACTTGAATAAATAACTCAAAAATAGTATAGAATATACTAATTAATATAATTATAGTTACTCATTTCATACATTGAGTTAGAGATGCTCTCATAAACGATGTGAGTTCAGATACGCTTGTTCATATAAATATGTCTTCACTTCTTTTTGGAATCAATACTCAAAGCAAGCTTTTTAATCACACTATAGTACTCAATTTTAAATTTCTTTTCTTGAGTGTTATTTTGAAACACACTTTTCAATTAGTTTCGTACTTAACGCAATATTTGATCTCAAACTCTTATTTTTCTCGTCAAAAATTCAACATAATTATGATTGCACTTATTTCAAAGTACTAAAAGTTTTATGAATTTACTTTCGAGATTTCTTTACTCGTTGGTATTCGCGCTTTCTAAAATTGAACTTGTCGGTTCGGGCATAATATTTCCATTTTCTGCGACAAAGGGTTTTCACTTTTCAACAAGTAAATAGGCTTCCACAAAGTTAATTAACGTATACGTGATGAGGGTCTCATTTTTAAGAGGGCGTTTCGTTTCATTCCCATAGAGAGAACGGTATACAAGCAGTAAGATGTAAATATTACGCCATTCACTAAGCATAATCACATTTAATGAAAACTAGTAGTTTTCCATAAATGCATATTTTAATTTGTAAATGTAATAATCATTTACAACTGACTCTAGAGCAATTGTTTATTACTTCCCTTTACAAAAAAGGAAGTATTGTATTCGCGAAAAAAATGTGACTCAAAAATCGACCTTAATTTACATTTTGCTCACTCCCGAATGAATGTTGCGTTTTTTTTTTTTTTCCGACTCGACCACACGTGGATACGCGCCTAAGAACATATAGACACGCAAATATCCGTTTTGACGATTCCCGAGTTAGTTACAACGAGTTTTCTCGTGACGTCTGTATGTACGTAAGTATGTACGTGCGGATATGCGTATATGCGTATGTATGTCGCATGACTCAAGAACGGTATGTCCTAGAAAGTTGAAATATGGTACGTAGACTCCTAATGGGGTCTAGTTGAGCACCTCCCATTTTGGTTGCATTCGGGTGTTTTTAAAGGGGTCTTTTGCCCCTTTTTGGGGGAGGGATCATTGTTAATTTCGATATAAACTCAAGTGGTGTTATAATTTGGCGGACACTTGGCGATATATTGGCAGTCTTTTGGTCGCCAACTTTTTTCGCCAACTTGGCGACAAATTTTGCCTTTTTTTTTTTTTTTTAAGTCTGGATTCAATTTGTACACTGTTGTTCTTATTTAGAGAGTAAACTATTGAATCACCTTAAAATTACCAATAATAGGAAAATGACATTAAATTGGAGTAAAGGGAACTCAAATGAGGCACACATCAACTCGATTTTTAATAGTAGAAGAAAGGGTTAGGACATATGTGTTTTTGCTTTGGAAAAATATGCAGAAGTGCTTTGTTTGCCTTTACTTTATGGTAGAGGAAAGTTTGATTATAAGATGCGCTGTTACGAAACTATGTATTGAAATAACTAAATTTCATTCAAAGCAAAAAATCAAGAGTAAACATTGACAGAAGTGAATTAAAATCTTCGATACCATTTGGTCCTTGAGAGGAGGTGCATACATTGATTTCATCATCATGACAACGCGTCAAGCAACAGAGCTTTCGTTCGGATTTCCTCGCCATGACCGATACCACATTGACTCCCTTGCCCCCCCCCCCCCCCCCCAACAGTCCTGACTTGACTTTTTTCGATTCTTTGCTTAAAAAGAGTGTTGGAAAGGAAACACTGGGGTACGCGTTTGGAAAATTCAGGCGCATCGGCTCTCTTTGGCATCTCGGAGAAAACGCTTTAATATGTCTTCCAAGCTTCGAAACTTGGCCTCCGAAAGTTTATAGACGCAGGTTATATATTAATTTGGCTATATACTAGCCACCAGGGCGACTGGAGTAGCTTCCTAAAGTGGCTCATGTTGTTCGACTATAGGGGTTGGGAAGCAACTCCTTAAACAGTTTTCATTGGGGGCTTTGCAACTCCTTGCCTCCTGAGTTAATGACCAGTTTCAGGCGCATTATGCCCCTAACTTGATCCACTTTCGCTGGAGCCATTCCAAAGTCTGCGTGCCTTTAAGTTTCCCCAACGGAAATTATGAGAAACCATTCAAAAAAAATGCAACTTAGTTTTTTTTTTCGCTTGAAAGGACTGTTATGCCAGCTTTCGCATTGCTCAAAACGACTCAAACGACAAAATGGCCTTGAAACGAAATAAAGATAAAAGCGAAAAAGCAGTAAGTAGAAGCAGAGTACCAGAAATTTCAGGAGGAAGATCGGAGAAAGAAAAAGATGCTTTTAATTAATCTATCCGCTAATTAAAGTCTTATAATTATGTAACCTAGCCAAACACAAAAAATTACGAATCAATGGATACCTCGTTTGAAGCTAAGTTTTCTGTCGTTCACCAGGAGTAGCGATGACGTACAAAGATAGATAGATACATCGATGGATAACAAGACCTTTAACTTAAGACTAGATTTAAGACTTTTAATATTTCAGATACAGAGAGAGAGAGAGGAACAGAGAGAAGAATTTGTGTGCACCATAGACGGTTTTATACATAATGAACTAAGAGTACAGTAGTTCTTCATTTTTTAATTAAAAGTCCGTCCAAAAAATGGAGAAAAATACAGAAAATACTGACTTTTAAAACGCATTATTATGTTTGGTCAAGACAAATAAAAAAATACATGTATTCAGAACTATTTTTTCAAATGATAATAAAAGAAATCCGTACGTTGTAAAAATAATCTTGAATATTTTTCAAATGAGTCTTTTTCTCACAAATGTATAAACCGGATAAAAGTTATCTATTTACAAATCTGTTTCCATTTTATAATGACGAATCATTACCATTTTCTAACAAAAATAAAACTCCAATTATATATCGATGTCATTTATCATTCCAAAGCGCAGTCAATTTTCAATAAAATAAAGCATTCTTATCGTTTTTCAATACATTCGACCACAATTTTAATTTGCAAGATTCTTAAATATACAAAGACCTTTCGTTATTAATATTTTCCACGGTTCGATGCAGTTTCCAATTTATATTCATCACATTTATTGCAAGCAGCCATTTTCGGGTAATTATTTTTTTAAAAATGGAATGTCTGAGGTTATTTTAGTCATTATTCTTAACAACTAAAGCATGGATAGCTTCTACGCTTTTAGTAATTAGAGCTACGTAATGTAATTAGGAGGGAAATTATTTCGATAAATTGTTGTTCTGATGAATTCTTTGGAGTATAGATTTGAAAATAAGAATTTTAATACGTCGCAATTAATATTTTTACCAATACTTCTCCTTTTTAGTGGTTGGGATTTCTAAATTCAGTTCTGCTCTGAAAAGTTATTTTAGGCAAGGTTGAAGTAATGGAGTGCTTCTTTGTTTTTTTTAGTATTTTGGGTTTTTTTTGAACATAATCTATATGATAAGATTTAAAATTATCTGTTGTTTATTTTAAACAGCAACAAAAAGCGGATCAAACATGCCGATGAAAGTTTCAACATTTTAATGTGATTTTGACATCTGTTTTCAGGGTTATATAAGTTGATAATTTTGACGCCAAATTTCCACCAGATGGAGACACCTGGACAATCTTCGATGTGAAACTGCTCCAGGCATTCAATTATGCCGAGGACATTTAACGCCTGACAAACTCCCAAGGGGTTTTTTGCCGCATAACCATACGACGTGGGCGCTGACGGTTTTTTGCATCTCGAAAGTCCACCAAGGGTCAGGACCCGAGACCACGGCGCAAATGACCAACGCCTTACTACCACGCCACCTGAACCTGGCACAAATTGATTAGCGTATTTAAAAACTATAAATGGCGTTTGAACGTTTAGCATGTGATAAAAATTGTCGTCGCCAAGCATTTGAATAGAAAAGCTTCATAAACTACAAAAGACAACACAAGAAAGGAGAATCTTTGACTTACTTTTTATAACTCCCTGATAGTAGTAGATGCACCAATCGCAAAATATGACGTCCAAATACTTGAAGGAAAACCTCTACTAAGCAATGCGAAGAGAGTTTTTTTTAATCAAGTGTTCGAATTCAACACCGAGCTACTTTCGTCACACGTATATCGTTTCGAGACAATTTACAGTTTTTTTTTTTTTTTTTTTTTTTTTTTTTGTACTATGATTAATTTGCGCATGTAAAAAGTATGTGTAAGGCATTCGAAAATATCGGAGTTCTATCACTGTAATCCTCACCGTGAGCGCTGCGTTGTTTAAAATTATCACAATCGCCTACGCATACCTTCAAACAAGCATGTATGTAAAATTTTCGTTCGATTGATCCAGCGAATAGGCGCCTAAAGCTTTACATGTTGGAACCACCATGTAATTTAACTATAATATTGGATAGAGCTTTACCACGGAGAGATGGTAGATGACCTTGAATCAAATCATCATTTGTAGCATTTTTAATGAGTTGTTTGTTATCATTTTGTAACCGATAGGTTCAGTGAGAACTTGCCTCTTACTACTCGGCGCTTTCTGGCTGATTCAACCTATTACAAATGATACAAATCCTGTTTCAGCTTCAAGAACATTCGCCATCTCTTCGTGGTCGTGCTTTACCTACTTATAGTGCAGTAAAAATAGGGGTCGGACCCAAACATCCAAAAAAAAAGCTAAACCTGGTGCAAGTTGTTTAATACCTTCCCAATAAGAACAGGTAAAAAGTCCCACCCCATTGTGCGTCGGGTTTTGGAATGGAGGGCATCTACTAAATTTAAAAGCATGAAATTAAAGGTGTTTGACCCCCAAGAGGGATGACATAACCCACCAATGCTGAAGAGCCCCCCTATCCCCGTAAAACGACGCAGTACCCCCGAACCCCCTCCATACATTTCATATGGAAACATTATTTTATGCTAAGTTAAGGTTAGAAATCAAGTGTGTCCATCCTCCAAGAGCGATGGTGCACCTCCTCTCAGAGCTACAGCCCCCCCCCCCCCTCCGCCAAATTAAATAAATCCTCAACCCCCCCCCCCCCTTTCTTTCAAGTAGAAGTATTATTTCATGCAAATCTAAAATGCATTAAATCAGGACTGTCCACCCCATAAGAACAGTAGCTCACGTCCCAAAACGAAATTATATACTAAAATATTATCCTTCCCCCCCTCTCTGATGGTGCACATTTGATTAAATGACCAGAAAAACTACGCTGAACTGTTTTTTGCTTTCAAATGATTTCTCCTAAGCTTGTAACAAAAGGTCTTCGTTATCAAGATGTTTTTTGGAATCTAGCTCCTCAATAAAATCGTTATTGTTGCAGCTATGTCTAAAACAGTTTGTGCATATAATTGAGCACTTCAATCCACTTTCAGACTTTTCTAACATTCACTATATCCAATAAACCCCTCAGAGCAAGCACAAGATTTGAGACGCAGAAAGTCTTCTAGAGCAGAAGGCTTGGCTGTTGTAATAGGACGCAGATTATATTTCTGTGGTGCTTTCTTTGCACCCATCAAAAATGACACTAGCTTTCCCGTACTTACAAGTGACCTATACACTGCATTACTGACATATTTCCTTGAAGCTTACAGATCATTACCAAAAATATGATCAAGCAGTTATATCTTCCATCTATTACGTACGAGGCAGTGAGAAGCAAAGGGATGTAAGTGGCAAAATTAAAAATTTGAAGATAATCAGTACAAATAGTTGGTGAACCTCTCCTCTATCTTGGAGCAAGAGATGGTACTAGTAGACCTGGTAGTTGCTTCTATACAGCATGGTTTAGAAAAGAAAATCATTGAAAGCATACCTAGGATCTTATCTTTAAACGCGTTTTACTCAAAACTTGAAAATGTCCACTTACATCCCTTTGCTTCTCACTGTCTCATATATGACATCAGCTGTTCGTTCTGTGATGGTGGATGAACCTTTTGCTTCAGATAATAGCACTTTAACGATACAGGATTTCTTTCCTTCTGAAACCAGATTCATCGAATACTGATGGAGAATCAGCAAATAACTCATACCAGAAGTTTTTAGCGATTTGTTATTCCATCTTTACTGTTCACCATCCGGTGTAAAAGATGGTTTGGGCTTACACATCTTTACAGAAAGTAACTACTCTCGTAACAGAAGCTAAAGACATAACTGCTTAATTCCTTTACAAAGAAATGCCACAAAATTGTTTGCCTTCAATATCCTTTGATGTTACTACCCGAAAGTTAATAAAGGTCTCATCGCAACTCACCTTATCATCAGCGAGCAATACCACAACCAACTTGAGAGGGAAGAAACTTCTGGGGGCCTTAGAAACTGATTGTGATTTCCAAACTGGGAGACAAAAAGGTGTAAATATTTAGCATTCTATTGTTGTATTGCTCATTGCTCTCATCAAGACTTGTTTTATCGTTGAATCACTACAGGTTCTAGACCACCTGAATTTGTCACTGCGCTAAATCGTTGGATAGCTGATGTTTGATGTGATCAAATTTTTTTTATCTCATAATGTACTCAAAAGTTTGAGATAGTGTTGAAAGTATATGTCCGCATATTTAGCATAATTCACATAACCAGCTGCGTAAAAGAGAGGTAGCTTGGTGTTTGCAAATGAGAACCAACACCGACTTAGAGGGTGCAGAATTGCAGCATTGCCCGTCTCACTATTGGCTATTCCGGTTTGTCCCCCCTCACGGTGATGGCAAAAGCTTATAGAAAAGTTGAAGTAAGTTAATCAAAAAGAAGTAGGGAAACTTTGGTCAATTTGGACTTTTTTATGCTGCACAGGAATTTTGTTTTCCAGCGCTCTAAACAGTTTAATAACTCCAGTCACAAATAATTTGGTTACTCAGCTCGCTTAGATCTTTAGAATTATCATTCTGACATTACCATATCATTGTGTGGCGTTTTGTACTTCGGAAAAGTTTAAATCAAGGAAATTTTTTTTGTGAACTTCACTGCAATAGTTAATTTTAGAATGTAAATTCAGGGTCCCCCCCCCCCAAAAAAAAAACCATGGTGCATCCCTTAAGTGTGACGGAGTACCCATCCAGAATAAAAGCCCTCAAAAAGGAAAGAAATACCCCTTGAAAAAACTGCCTTAAAAATTCCAATGACGGCAAAGCTGCTCCATGGACCCCCCCCCCATTCCTACCCCCACCTGTGCACCCCTGTTAATTAGAATTTTTTTCTGTGAGAGTTTATTATTTTACTTTTATAGAGTGGTTTCTGCGAGGTTTGAGAATTTTTTTTAAGGTGGTAGAAATTATTTTTATTTAAATAGAGGATTATTTCGTCCCCCCCCCTTCCCCCCAAAACCCGACGCGCAAAGTGCTGGGACTCTTTACCCCTTCTTGCTGGAAGGGTACGAAGTAATTTGCAACAGGTTTCACTTTTTTTCTTTTTTTTTTTTTTTATGTTTGGGTTTGGCCATTTTTTGGCCTAATTTTACTGTACTATTAATAAGGTTCTTTATTTTTCAAATTTTGTTTTTTGTAAACACTTTTTTTTTTGTTAATATCCACACTTAATGGTAAAATATGGCAACTTCAGAAAAACAAGCGTTGTTCTAAAACAAACTATGCGCATACAACGAAAAAAAAAATTAATTTCCTCGTTTTTCGCGAATTTGATCTTCACTTCATACCCGCAGCTCTGTAACATTCGTCCGCTAAGTTTCATTGTTCGTGAATACATATTTTTGTCACGTATTCCATCATGTCAAGATTTGAGGTTTGGAAACAGCTTGCTTATTTATATTCTGAATACCTCTAGAACCAATTCTGAGAGCACTTACTGGTATGAAAATTCAAAGCTTTTAGAATTTCTGAAATGCTTTGAAACACATTTACTGTTAGTATGATGAAAGTAAATTTTCAGTCATACTGGTACCATTAGTTTCGTGGGTGCCGCAAGCATCTTAGATTATGACACAGTTTTCATGAATTGAGCAGTCTGCGATATCCTTGTTACATACCTCCTTTAACGATACAAAATACAATCTGCCCACCGATAATATGGAAAACAAACATCCGGTTTATCGGCGGAAATGCACGCATCTATTAATTGACAGGGGTGGTGGTTTTTTCATTACACATGTGCGCTTCTGCCACTTAATTATTAGACGCAGTTTTGTAAAAATGACACTCTGTTGAGGGAAATATTTTTTTTAACATAAACTATGTTCGATCAATATTCTCACTGCAAAAATTATTATTATTATTATTATTTTAATAATATAATATTAAGCTTATCATTTTGCTTTTACAGTTGCAGACGAAGTGAGAACATTTTATTTTATTTTGTTCTTTCCATATAAACTCTTATTGTTTTCCCTCATTTTATTTTAAATAAGGCCATAGTGAAAACGCGTGCATCAAACTCTCGATCTCTCTCTCTCTCTCTTTTTTTTTTCTTTTTGTCCTTTCTCTCCTGCTATATATTTATTCAAATGAAATCGTCTTAACTTGGCAGATTGCCAATCGCATACTTTTCGTGGTCAAACTGTAAGTGTCATATTTAAAAAAAAAAAAAAGCATTTCAGCCTAAATTTCCGTTTTACTCAACTCCGAATGCATGTTGACTTGTTTTTTTGGCACGTGGATAACCAACATACGTATATAATGAGAATATGTCACGAGAAAACTCGTAATAATTTACTCGAGCATGGTCAAAGATATTTTGGTTGCTCATACGTTCCTAAGTACATATGCACATAGGGTCGTGCTAAAAAAAAGTCAACATTCATTTGGGGGTGAGTGAAACAGAAATTCAGGCTTTTTTTTTTTTTTTTGACGGAACACTTTCTTTGTATCGCAAAAGGAAGTAAAGAAAAAAGAAGATTGCTGAATTCATGAAAAGTGTGCTATATCTAAGATGCTCACAGCACTCACGAAGCTAAGGGTACCAGCATGACTCAAAATTTATTTTCATCATAATAATTGGTGTGTTTCGAAGCACTTAAGAAAATCTATATAAGCTTTGAATATTCTCACCAGTAAGTGCTCTTATAATTAGTTTTAGAAGTATTCAGAGTACAAATAAGCAAGCTGTTTCCAAACCTCAAATCTGGACATGATGATACAAATTATAAAATTTAATTTACGTTTTACATAGTTCGTAATTTTATTTCTGAAATTTATAGCTTATTCCCAGCTATTTACGATGAAGGATGATCAAAAATATTTTGTTGCTTTCTCAATATGTTGCTGGTCAATAAATGCACAGGAGGTTTATTTTTTTTTTGGAAAATGACAGCTGGAGCATACCTTTTATGTAACAAAAAGGAATTGAACAATTCGTCACTTATTCCTTAAGAAATCAGTAAAAATGTAAGTTTTTGAAAATGTCTCAAATCTTTTGATGATACAGTGTGGACGGGTATCAAACATCCCCCCCCCCCCAAACAGTGTACTGCAGAAAGTTGAAATTTCACATGTAGTGTCTACATGGAGTCTGCAAATCCCCTTTTGGTTGCAATCACATGTTCCAAAAGAGCACTCGTTTTTGCGTGGGAAATCCTAGTTAAATTTCAGTGCAAGCTGAAGTGATGCAATAAATAAGTGACCTCTCGGCAAAAGATCGCTTTTTTATCGGCAATTGTTGGTTGGTAACTTTGCGTTGTGTCGACAAGGGTACACACACAACTTGCACCCTTTGGAATGAATGGCGATGTATCGACAAAAATAAGTCACCCAATCCAGTGTCGATTAGAGATATTGGTGATATCTAACATGTGTCATCTCCATCGACATTCCTTTAACGAGAATTTAGAGGTGTATAGTTGTGGCTAAATTTATTAAGACACCTTCTGGAGCAGCGTTTTTCATCCTTTTTAGACCCGCGAACAGGCTAAGGCTTTTGAAAAAATCTCGCAGATCACTAACACGTAAAACAACAACAAAAAAAAATGTTCAGACTCTCTACCAGTTAAAAATTATGAGGTCTCCCCCACCGTGTTCACAGGAAAATATGAAGAGATAAATAAATAAAACTTTATTTGATATATTAAAGAACTCACAAAGAGTATTTTAATGAAAAATAAATGATTATTGTAACGATTGTACAAAAGTAGTTAAATTAATTTTCAAGAGCGGTAATAGAACGGAAATTTATCTCAAAATTCACGTAAAGAATGTTTAAGATATTTTTATTGTGTTCATTTATTTTTTTTTTTTTAAGATTTTAGTCCGGAAGTTTATTTAATGTGGACGAGCAAAAATCTCTGAGGGACCGATCAAGTTTTTCCGCGGACCGGTGCCGGTCCGCCGGTTGAGAATCACTGTTCTTGAATAATCAGGAGCTACTCTCGACGAATGGTGAGGTACGCTTTTCTGTTACTATTGTTAAAGTTGGTCAGAAGGCAAAATGCGCACAGAATCGAGTTTAGGTGACATTCAACATTTGTGGCCCACATCTGGGTACGTGCAGTTCAGCATTTAAGAAAATCATGTTAGAAATATATTTAAGAAATTAAATTCATATTTTCCTCTAAAACTTCTACGCATTTGAGGCAAATGATATAACTATCATACACACTTTATTTTATTATTTTTTTTAATTTTTATTTATTTATTTATTTATTTATTTATTTATTTATTTATTTTTTGTGTGAGCTTAGTATTGTCCATCTCTGGCAAGTTGAGCTCCGCTGCTCGACCGATGAAACCATTCCATTTGTTGAAATAGGGGTAAAAAAAACAATTTTAGAGTTAGATTTAGTTTGCAGTGTTATTGCCCATTTGGCGAACAGTATAATTCAGGTAAGAGTAACAAGGTGTACAGGATTTTCTCGCCAATTAAAGGGTTGCAATGGCAGCCCTACTCTGCACCTAACAATTTTTCTTCTTACTGAATGCTCTCCCTTGAAAGAAATGAACTTGCTCAAGGCCATAGCTCAACTTCTTGAAGCTGGACAGTACCATCACCGATACCCTTTCTGCGCTACCCTTTACTTAAAAGACAAAACATACACAGAAGCGAAAAAACAACAGAAGCAGCATTTGGCTGATCAAAATGCCGTCATAACTCCTCTTTCAAACCATCTCAGTTTGCGGATTTTCTATGCGGAGAGGGTTTGAGGGAGGAGTTATGACTCCTTCCTAAGCGGAATGCTACCGATGTATTTTCTGAAATAAAACCCTTGATGTTTTATCAGAAACTTGGTAGTCGCGGTACACTCATAAAATGGTCGTAAGCAAAATTTCGAATTCCTTATTGCTTATGAAATGGTCGTAAGCAAAATTTCAAATTCCTTATTGCTTATGAAATGGTCGTACGCAAAAATTCAAAGTATTTAATTAAAAGGAGGCGCTGTATTCCATCTCTTATGCGTCGAATGTAACACCACTTGAAAAATCACTTAAATCTTTATAGTCGTCGTTGTAGGAGCAAAAAAAGTTCATGGAGTTTAGCCTAATACATAGAGACGCTGCTAACGCCTTCATGTAAAAAACTAAGTGATAGATTCACCTCGAATGTGTTCGTTTCGATCAAATTCTATCTACCAATAGCGTGGCAAGAAATTTCCTTGTGGGTGGGGCAAAGGAAATTTCTCACTGAGCTATTGGTAGATAGAATTGATCTCGTTCTATTCGATCAAATTCTGTTAAGAGTTAAATGTGCCCCTAATTCCGTACCTATTTTTTTTCTTCTTCTTTATTTTTTTAATTCACTCTTGTGCCAATTTCTGCTGACTTCTCTATGTATTATAACAACAAAAACCATTTTAAATTTTAACAATATAATACATTACTGTATAAGTTTCAAAAAAAAAAATATTTTATGTAATAAAAGAACGAAACTGGATTATTCGACCATACGAAGGACATTCATCCACCTTTCCTTCATTAATATTAGAAAAACTTGATCTTTTCTTGCGGTTTTATTTGCAAATAAATTCGCTTTTCTGTACTGAAATTAGTAACAGACAAAAACAGCAACATGTTATTACGCACTCTGCGTCATTACAACACATTGTTTGTTAGCCCTGATCTGAAATGGGAGAACCGATTAATTCCATGAAAACACCTTTTCGCCGAAGTTTTTGATGGATAACACTGCTTTTGTCTACTTCTTCGGGAGTAACTCACACAAGACGTGAGAAACAGAAAAACCAATGCAATTCTCCAGTTCTAGACTTTTTTTCTTTTTCTTTTTTTTTTCGTTAATCAAGAAGTTCGTCGCTAAAGAAAGTAATTCGGATGCAGAATTAACTGATTTGATTTTCCAACGCGAATTGCAGGCATTCGTTTTCTACACCTTTATGTAATTACATATGTTTTACTTAATACTTTATTTTTGTCTTCGTTCCATTATATCTGATTATATTTGTATACAATGATTGAATATGAGCGCGTTTTGTTTTTCGAGTAATATTTTCTGCTAAGAAAGAACGCTGGGCCTCAAAATATTTATCCACAAATTGTTTTAATCCTTTCGAAACGAAATTTTATTTTGTTTGCACATGTTTTTTCTTCCATACGCACTCACATGCAAAAAGATTTATTCAGAGATAGATCAATAGCTAGATTTATCAATAGCGTCATTACAGCGGAGAGGGGGTGAGGGGGGTATCCCCCCCTCCGGTTGTGATTGTCCGCCCCGGAAGACAATCAAAGTGGTATTAAGAGTTGATGAAAAGTATAAATACTTTGTGTTCATAACTATTTTAAATCCATCCGTTATTAAAATTATTATTATTGTTATTATTTAATTATTATTATTGCTATTATTATTATTATATACTATCTGTACTAATTCTGTTTCTAAAACTAAGCAAAAACTTCTGACAATATTTTACTGCAGTGTCGTTTTATAAGACTTTATATAAAAACAAATACTGTATCTACCCGTTGCATACACAAATAACTAAAGTAAATTACTTTCATCTTGCCTGAAAATTATGTGCTTCTAAACGTTTGAGACCATCATTAACCTACTTTTATAATCAAAGTTGGAGAGGAAAAAAGTTATTTTCTAAGTTTAGAAGAATCAATGCAGGAAGGAATATCCAAAGAAGATGAAAACCTTACTTTTCAATGTCTTGACCATAGTAGAATGAAGAAAAAAAATCCCATAAAAATCTGAACTAAAAATTATTACACTTTTCCCAGACTAAAACTTTTTTTGGTGAATATTTTTAATGAACTCATATACCTTGCTGTTGATGAAAGCACATGTTAAACGAAAGACAAGAAAAGCAAAATTCAAAATCTAGTAAAATAAAAAAAAAATTTAATCTTTAATTTCTACACGCTTGTTTCGCAGTAAAAAGTTTGAAATAAAATAAGTATATGATTTCTTGATCACAGCATTTAAACACTGTAATTAATCTTAACATCTTTATATTTAGGATAGTTCTAAAGCTGCCAATAGAATTTAAATCAAAAATTGAGATAAGAAGAAATTAGGAGGCATTGTAAAAGTTTTCCGCACATAGTTGTATACCCCCTATTTCTTCCCTCAAGTTTTTCGTTTAAATTTTGTAGCCTGCTTTAAAATTAACTTAAATATAAAAATATTAAGATCAATTGCAATTTTTGAGCGTTGAGCAATCAAGAAGTCATATACTTCATTTATTTCATGCTTTTTAATGCGAAAAAAGCTTATAAAAAGTCTTTAAATTTAAAAACTATTTTTTATGTTTTATTTTATTTATTTATTTTATTATTATTTTTTTAAATTTATGTGAGGTGTAATTTTTTTCAAATTTAAAATATATTTACTTGTTACCTATATTTATTTATTTTTTAATATTCACTTTCATTTCAATATAAATGAAATGCTCATAAAAGAGAGAATATTTCATATTTACCGCTAATCCGCAGCAATACATGTTTGTATAATCGAATTTAAAAACATTTTGAATAACTATGTAGAGGAAAAAGTTTTTAGAAACGGTTTCAAACTTATGACCAGACTTCAATCGAAAAAATATTCGAAAACCTGAATTATTTAATAAATTCAAAATGCCCAAAATCCAAATCTATGCTTTCTTAAATTCAGCTTTGAAATGGATTTGTGACTATTATTAACAATATTAACATTATAATTGCAAATATTTTTTATTGTTTTTGGCAACTATTAAGAAGTGGAATCGACAGGAATTATCACAGAGAAATTAACTTAAAAAATAGTCTTTAATGAAAAGATCTTACTGATGAATAACACTACTCTACATACGATAACGCTTCTTTTGTACCACATGGTGAAAAATATTGATCTTTGTGTAAAATGATGCGCTGAATTCAAATATGTAAACAGGTTTTTTTTTCCTTTACCAACAAAGTTTTTGTGACATGCAATTGAAGTTTGAATCAATATATCCGCATGTATTAACACTTAAAAAAATATATCAAAATCTTAGCGATTGTTTATTTATTCCTATATTTGGCATCAGGAAAATCCCTCTTACATGTCTTGCAATTTAGCCAACATTGTTCATTTGGGCACTGGGAGGCTTTGCAAATATGCCTTCATTAAGCTTTATATGAATAATACGCGGAAATTCTGGTATAACGAATTGAAATCCAGCAAAAGAGTTTTCAAAAGTCTTCAAAATATTCGTGAAAAGGCCTAATTTAGTATGAAGAGTGATGGAATAATAGGGATACTTTTTTGTTCTCTCTTAATTCTTGTCAATTCTGTCTCATGCAAGCAGGAAATGACAAAACTAGCACCCAAGCAGTTAATCCTTTGTTTTTCTTTTTTTTTTTTTTTTTTAATTTTTTTTTTTTTTTCACTTTAGGCTCGACTTTATTTTACGTCAGAAATAAATGTCCCACCGTTTGTGTTGTGCTAAATTTGATCTAATAAAACTTTCAACTCAATTGTGTCCTTAATTTTAGTTGAATGTGCTAGTCGCACCGAGAGCAAAATGTTTTTATTACGTAATAGTGTATTTTTAAACTAGTTTTAGACGGCCAAGAGAAGTATATAAAAATATATGTTGCGCAACTTTTTTAGGAATATAATTACTGCATGGGTGCTCCCTCCTTCCCCCGCTAAGAGCAAGAGCGCGCCCCTCTAAAGATCGTAAAGAACTCCCCCAAGAGCAAGAACCTCCCTCCCTAAAAATAAAAATAACGCTCAAAACACCCCCTAAAAATATCAATGGCGCAATCTGCGTCAACCCCCCTCCCCCCATCCCCAGGTGGTCCTCCTTAGTTATTGACTCAAACAGCATAAAATGCAACATCTTGCATAATAATTTAAAGCATTTTTCTAATTAAAAGTACTTACCTATTGGAAATGTTTTGAAAATTACGTATACAGCCACGCTAAGCGTGAACAGTTCAGTACTACTTTACATTATTTCACATTTACATTACATTATTTAAATGAATATTATTTATTCATTTATTTAAAATGAATAATGTAAAGTTTATTACATTATACTGCTTTACATTATTCATTTTTTATCAGAGATATATAATTAAATGTAATGCGACCTATCTCTATCTTAGAAATATCAGTGTACTAGTAGTTATTTTGCCCAATTTTCATTTAAGAAGGAATAACCTCGAGCTTTGTTTATTGGGTACAATTGAGTTAGTTTTCATGGAGGTGAAGTGAAGTTTAGAATCAATTCTTTTTTATTGGAATGGGGTAGTTTCCAAAAATTTAAAAGTATTTTTTTCTGAAAGAGCATGTTTAAAAACGTAGAATCTGACCATTTTTTAAATAATTTGCTTAAGTTTAATATTTTTAAAAAAATACTTAAATCGGTGCGCTTTCATTGTTTATATTTCTGCTGATGACATCACAAATGATGAAATGCCATTCAGTGTTGCCACGCACAGAGCAAAATATTTAATTCGCATCTTTACTCACGTGTATTGGCAACGATAGGGTTTATAGCAAGCGCAGAGCGCAATTTTAATTCGCTTCTTGATTATCATACCGTGGAAATGCGGTAGAAAGATGCGTCAAAGAGCATCATTTGTGACGTCATCAAGACCACGCCTTATTTGAAAAATCGAACATTTTAAAAAATTAATTAGAAAATAACTGTTGGGAAAATGAAAGTTTTTTCTCGCTCGATGTTTTTTTTTTTTTTTTTTGCTTAGTTTATCAATTTCAGTGACTAAAAGTAGTACTTTTGACTGAAGGAAACAGCCCCATTAGTTTTGATGAAATCATGTCGAATATACTGCTGCTCAAAATTTTTGAATTATCTGTTTCCTGTTTTAATTTCTCAAGTGAAGTAATTTATCTTAGGTTGAAACTTTAATGCAGCGGCACTATAAAGTAGTATATAAAAGTTCTTCCTACGACAAATTTTGTATTTTCAGTGTTTTGTGCACGTGGTTTGTCCTGGAGCTAAAGTGTTCATCTAAAACGTCGTCGATTTCCTGAAGTTTAGCCCATCCCACTGGTAAGAGCCTTATTTGTTATTTTTGTTACTTCTTTGAATGAACTTTGATTTAAACACTACGTAACACCTCATTTATCAATGGATATTTATTGTTCTGTTACACTCGTTTCAAGACTATTAACTGAGATTGCAATGAAATTGTAACAAAATTTGTACACAAGAAACTTTTTTAAACTCTATTCGTATTGAAAGCTGCCTCACAACTTCTCAAATGCTTTTATGAAGCTTTTGTACTGTCAGAAAATCCTAACCTTTGCATAGGTTCATAGTAAACGTTTAATCTTTCAACGATTTGGTTCATCTTAATGCTGTCGGCTAGTAGATATTTACCCAAGTTTCGGATTTAAGAAGGAATAAACTCGGTCTTTGTTCACTGAGTGCAGATGAGTTAGTTTTCATAGAGCTGAAGTGGAGTTTGGAACCAATTTTTTTATTAGAACTAGCTGCGTGCCCGGCGTTGCACGGGCTGCTTAAAAAATGAAAGAGATGTCCAATTGATGTTTTTGTATTACTCGGACATCAGTTTCTAAAGCGCTAAGGAGTAAATAAATACGCGTAATGCAAGGTTTGCAAAACACCAGTAGAGCATATTTTTGGCAAAAATCTCTTTAAAGTTAATCATAGTTATCAATGATGCAAGTTATGAGTATTTTCAATTAGCACAAAAGATGAAAATATATGCATTATCAATTATAATCTGTGCTCTCTTTAAATTGAATTAAATCTGATAGACTATACCTGAAACATTTGTATGAACAATTACGATCAGCTTTTTACATAAAATGACACATACTTTTTGGTTGCTTTCGTGAAACTAAAGCACCAAGACTTAATAAATACCAATCAGCATTAATTTAATACCAAGTCATCAGATTCGAATTAAGCTTTAGTTAAAATCCTTAAAAACAATATTTTTGTTCAACTCTGTTTCACTTAAAGAAATCCAAACAATCTTAATTTAACATGTTCTTTTAACGATACAAACTGTATTTCAAAAATAGAAACAGGAAGGAAAAAGAGAGTTATTACAATTCGAAAACTCACACATGTGACGGGAAAAAGTCTAACAAAATAAACATAATTAGTCGCACATCCTAAATGTACCAAAATATGAGGCCGGTGAATGATAAACTTACACTACAATCAATAAACATAGCTAAAGGAACAACTTTCATATGTTGAAAGATATGTTGAAAGGAGTTAAGAACGTTGAATGTAAAAAATAAAAAAAGGACAGACGATAAAATAAATGCTATATCCGAATAGAGCAACCAATTTTAAACTAATTTAAAATGAAATTCTAGATGGAAGCGTTGTTTTAAGATTTGGACAGCAGCCAAAAAAATCTTTTAAAACAATTATTTGAATTTACTTGCTCACGCAAATTCAAAATGGCAACAGGAAAGAAATAAAATTCCCGAATAACGTTATGTTAATTAACGTTTTAATTAATATCTCCGCTAATTAAAGTCGCACAATTACGAGATTGGTTCTTTGGGAAATTTCGAATTGATTGGTATCTCGTTTGACTCCCGATTCGCAGCGGTTCTCGAGAAGATAGATCTTCAGACAGACAGACAGACAGACGCGAACAGATTTTAATATTATAGTGGACTAGTTGTGGTGATATCATGTGCAATATGAGGCTGTTCAACTAGAAAGATGAAAATGAATCTTATACAAAATGTGTATGAAAAACTTTTTTAAATCTTATTACTTGAATGGAAAGCTAGACCGTCTCAAATGTTTTTACACAGGCAGGTATATCTGCCAGAAATACCTTACATCAACACTATTACGTAACTGGGTCAATAATTTCAGGCATCACAACGTCAAAGGCAACTTTTGCTCAACTAGATGCTAAAGTAAGTCGTGTCAGACATTCATAATGAAAGACTTGCAGAATCTTTTGCAGTAGTGGGTACGATTTTTATTCTAACTCAATGATAATATCAAATTTAAGCATATTTAAAGTATAGAGCAAGATCTCGCGAGCGCCTGATCTACGTCATAGTATAAAGGCCCAGAAATTGTCTGCGTAATCACATCACAGCAGGTAAGTGTTGGAAAAATTTCCAACATAGCAGAGTTGCAGTTTCGTCGTTTAAAACAAAAATCAAGCATTTATACAACAGTAACATTTTTATTAAAAACAACTACAGCGTAAATAAAAGGCAGCATACTAGCAATTCAGAATCTCAATCACACAAAAAAAAAACACAGAAATGCCTCTTCTTATATAATGAAACTAATTTGCATACATGAGGCAATAATAATCTTCTTTAAGATTTTCAACAATGCCCGAAAATAATATATACCAACATATCGGCCCCATCGGGCATTTGAAATAAAGTTCATATATATATATATATATATATATATATATATATATATATATTTTTTTTTTAAATTACAAAAATTTTACTCACAATCCATTTTAATTTTTCTTTACTTAATGGCTTAGTAAGAAAATCAGCTTCATTGAGCTTTGAGTTTACATATTTTAACTTAAATTCATTATTCATGAACATTTCTCGAATGAATTGATATCTAATGTCAATATGTTTCGTTTTTACGTTTTCTGGGCGATTTTTAGTAAAATACATTGCTGCTTTGCTATCGCAACTCTGTTCTGGTATGAAATCTGTAGATACTAAATTAAGCTCCTTAAGAATTTTAGCATACCAGATTAACTCTTTTACACTTTCCGATAATGTTATGAACTCTGACTCCATTGTACTTAAAGCAATGCATTTTTGCTTAAATGATTTCCATTGAAATGGTACTTTATCAATATAAACTAAATATCCCCCTGTGGAATATCGATTAGTCAATTTACTTCCCCAGTTAGCATCAGAATAACTTTTTAAAGTGATTTCTTTAATTTTAGATCAATTAATTTTATAATTTTTTGTTCGCAATACATAATTCAATATATCTACTACTATCAGCCAATGATTGTAGGTATAACCATTATTAAACTGTTACATCAGATTTACAGCTAGTGAAATATCAGGTCTAGTTCTATTAGATAAGAACGATAGACATCCTGTTAAAGTCCTATAAGGAAACTTTTTCATAATTTCATTTTCACATATATCTTTCTCCTCAACTTTGTGTGGTAATCTTATAACTTCTTTAAATGGTAAATTTACATAACTTTTCGGTAAATCACGAAATTTTATCTCTAGTTTGTTAATGTAAATTTCTTGATGTAGATAAAATTTATTTGCACAATTTTCAAAATTAACACCTAAAAGATATTTAACTTTACCAAGTTCCCTTATGTCTAATTTAGTTTTTAATAACTTTATTACATCTTGAACAAGATTAGTATTTTCCCCCAAAAATTACGATATCATCGACATAAAATAATAATATTACATTATTATTTGATTTGTAAACACAATTAACCCATTCTAATTTTTTAAATCCTAATGATTTCAAAATAATGATGAGTTCTAAATACCATTCGCGACCACTTTGATGTAAGCCGTAAATTGCTTTTTTCAGCAAACAGACTTTATTTTCCTCACCTTTAATTTCGAATCCCCTTGGTTGACACACATATATTTTTTCATTTAGATTACCATATAAATACGCAGATTTAACATCGACTTGTGCATGGCTCCAACATAAATACGATACATATACAATAAATAACAGTATTACAATTGAAAAAAGAATGACGGGCGAAAATTTTTCTTTAAAATCAATATTTGGCCTTTGGTTATAACCTTTTATGACCACTCTGGCATTGAAACGCTTTATTTTATTGTTTTCATCCGTTTTAACGGAATATACCCATCGATTACCAATAATTTTTGCTTTAGGTGGGCGATCAACAATTTCATATACCTCCCTTTCATTCAAAATCTGAAGTTCTTCAGACATCGCTGATTCCCATTCAGTTTTTTCAGGTGATACTTGAACATCCTCAAATGATTTTGGAATTTCAACAGCGTGAATTTCATCCTGAAAATCTGCGTCTAAAAGTTCGTCCCCCCCATCACTTGATTCCTCTGAAAACTTAACTTCACTTGTTTCAGAACACTCATTGATATTAACTAATTTTAATGGTTTAAAATTAAAAAAATCTTCGTCAAATTTAACATTTTCCCTCTCACAAAAATTTTTCGCATCGTATATAGATCTCAAACGTTCCCCTGAAGGAGTGAAATAATAAACATCAATTCGTTTGCTCATTTTCCCATGTCTTTCTATTCTTTTCCAATTTGTTGATTCAAGTGTTTGTGACTTTTCACCTCCGTCATCAGAATGCGATCTAAGTTCAACTTTAGCTTTCGCGGTTGAAGAAATAGGTTCAGTAAAATCCTCTTCGTCTCTAAATATCACGTACTCACTCACACATTCTTTCTTTCCCAAATAAAGCACGAACCCCGTTCCTACGTTCGTCTATTTTCACGTGAATTGTTTCTACTACTCTTCTGTCAGAAGGAATGTAGATTCTATAATCCTTAGTACTAGTTGCGTAACCAACAAAAATACCTACTTGGGCTCTTGCTTGTAATTTATTTCTTTCAATTTTCGGAATATGCACAAAAGCTAGAGATCCAAATATTTTGAAATGTCTAACTGACGGTTTGAATCCCGTTCAAAGTTCTATGGGTGTTTTATCTTTCGAATTTTTGTGTTTGCAACGGTTAGAAATATATACAAATGTATGCAAAGCTTCTGCCCAGAATTTTCCCTGCAAACCACTATCGTGCAACATAGAACGAACACCATCCATTACACTTCTGTTGTAACGTTCTGCGACCCCCCATTTGTTCAGGTGCAAAAGTGGAACTTCTTTCAGCTTTAATTCCTAAGTTGGCTAAAAAGGCTTTAAATTGATTATGACAGAATTCCAATCCATTGTCTGTCCTAACACATTTTAATTTTACATTTAGGTCTCTTTCAACTTTTGCTAAATATAATTTGAAACATTCGAATACTTAATTTTTATTCTTAATTACACAAACTGTAGCATAACGCGAATAGTTGTCAATTACTGACAAAAAGTAGCGATTCCCCCCGTATGAATTAACAGGTGCGGGACCCCATAAATCCATATACACCTTATCCAAAACTCGATTCGTCAACCTATCGTAGTTTCTATTAAAGGAATGTCTAGTTGATTTAGTTACATTGCAAATTCCACAAGAATTTAAACTACCTTTAATGTCCCCTATTCCTTTTACGCAATTAAGATTGCTCATTGATTTTAACAAGGGTACGTTAACATGACCGAAACGTCTATGAATTAAATTTACATCTACTTTAACATGATAATTTTCAATACTATCAATTTCAGTTATGCGGCATTCAGATAAACCATAAACAATGTACAATTTGTTAACTCGATTTACAGTAAAAAAATACTCATTATTTTCATTATACACTATCATTTTATCATTTCCCCAATTTATTCTATATCCTGCTAAATCTAAGTTAGCTCCCCCGATTAAATTACGTCTCATATTAGGGGCGTAATATACTTTCACGAAATGATTCCTATCTTGAATGTGTGTGTGTGTGTGTAAAAAATATTACCTATTCCTAGAACTTCGGACTCGCAATTCTTATCGCCAATCAAAGCTTTAGTGGGTGATTTCAAACTTCTATAATTTTCGAACCATGATTTTTCAAAATAAAAATGTGAAGTTGATGCACTGTCCAGCAGGAATTCGTTTAATTTTAACTGTTCCTTTCTTGTACTTGTTGATTGAATTTCTAAATTATCTTCCTTCGAGTGTTACATTCTGCTTCGCCGTAAAACATGCCTTTCGTATTCTTTTCGTCATCAGGAAACTTTCGGCGATAGTTGTTGAATTTGTTTTTCCCGTAATTTCTTCTATGTTGATTCGTTTGATAGCCACTTGCGTTTCTTCCTTCGGTTTTAGAATTATTTGGGTTCTTCGCTTTACCCAGCACCGCTCCATTGTTTTTACAGTCAGTTTTACCAGTTCTTGGCTCACCATTAAATTTCTGAAGTTGCTTCTGTTCCGATGAAAATGCGTTTTCTACAAGATGAAATCCGTTATCTTTTTGCTGCTGTTGAATTCTACCAGATTCTGCAATCAACTGTGATTCAATCTTGTCAGCGGTAAGTTCTCCATCTTCAAGACAATACAAATATTGAACGAGATTTTCGTATTCAGCAGGTAACCTTCGTATCATTTGAAAACAAGTCAGTAATTTCGGAATTTCGAATCCAGCATCTTTAACTTCAGCACGTTTTTCAGCTAGTCTTTTGCAGTAAATCCCAATTGTTTCTTCATCTGGTTTAAACCGAATTTCATAAAATTCATCGATCAAACCGACTATTCTCGCTCTCGAAGTTGGTTCAAAGTTCGTTTTGAGAATATCCCAAGCTTCTTTGCCATCGTTAGTTTGTGCTATTAAAGGTTGAAACAGTCTTTCGATACTTTGATGAATTGAAGTGTATGACCGAATTTTCCTTAAATTAAAGTATCTAGTCTCTTGAGCAGTACAGTCCTTGGGTAGTTCAGGTTTTCCATCTATAAACTCCCAACAGTTCCGGTCCATAAGAAGTACTTTCATATCTACCTTCCATGTAGAATAGTTCCTTGGGTTTAACTTCGGAAAGGAATTTGAAATAAGTAATTGTTTCTCGAAATCCATTTTCAGACGTGAAAAGAAAAAATTATAGCAGTTTTTTTAAACTTAGTGTCGGGTCCATGACCAATTTTAGAAAAATTTCCAACATAACAGAGTTGCAGTTTCGTCGTTTAAAACAAACATCAATCATTTATACAACAGTAACAGTTTTATTAAAAACAACTACAGCGTAAATAAAAGGCAGCATACTAGCAATTCAGAATCTCAATCACACACACAAAAAAAAAAAACACAGAAATGCCTCTTCTTATATAATGAAACTAATTTGCATACATGAGGCAATAATAATCTTCTTCTTTAAGATTTTCAACAATGCCCGAAAATAATATATAGCAACAGTAAGAAAGGTTCGCTTTTAGTTAAGCTGAGTCGCGCTGGCTGTGGCAGGAAACAGGTAGCAAGCGTAAAAACTGAGTCATTCCATGTCAAGTGCCCTCGTCGTCTCCACCCGCCCATCTCCGATTTGAACGAAATTTTATAGAGATGCAGACATGCCTTTGAAACTCACCTGTACAAAATTTCAGCTCCCAAGACCTAAATCCTGAAAATCTAGGATCGATTAAAAAAATTTACTCAAATGGCTGATCAGCTTTGTGAAACGAATTACCATGTTTAGCACGGTTTCACACTAGAAACCATTTTAGAATCCTTTTTTTCTTCTCTTTGAGGTATCCTAGATCCTCACGATTTGTGTCTTGGAAGCTGAAAATTTGTATAGATTAGTTTCAAAAGCATGTCTGTACCTCTCTAGAACGTCCACTAAATTGGAAATGTTTGGATGGGGACCATCAGTTTACCAGACATGAAATAAATCGATGATGATAAGTTTTTACAGCAATTTTAAGCACCTTTGCGACCTGTTTCCTGCCAAAGCCAGCGCGACTCAGTTTAACTAATAGCGAACCTTTCTTACCTGCTGTGATGTGCTTACGCAGAAAACTTTTGGGCCTTGATACTATGACGTCATGGGCTCTTGGACTAGTATATTTCAGTGAACGTAACATTACGTGGAGAACAGCAATAGAATTGACAAAAATATGTCATAGAGAAATGTAAAGTATTATAATACTTTCATCAATAAATTGCGTAAGTGAACACTAATGAGAAGACCAGCTTCAATCAATGGTGCTAAAATCTTTCTTGTATTTATTTATCAACGTGCGCGTAACCTGGTTCAGAATAAATGAATGAAAGGAGGAGAATTCTTTGAACAGAAGTAACAAGAACGGGAATCAAATGCGCGGCTTAATCAAGTGCTGGTAAGAAGGGATTTCTTCGCAAGGTCGTAGTTTATTGCTATGGACATTGATGCAGCGCTGATTGAAATAGGTTTCGATTCATTGAAGGTACTGTCGCCTTCTTTGCTCTGCGAATTCTATTTAGAAGAGAACAGAAAAAAAGAAAAAAAAAGGATGGTCGTTATTCGAGTAATTCTATGTTTCTTGGTGTGGAATAAGTACACCGTATTTGTTCCGTTCGTCTTGCAACTGTGATGTTCCAGACAAGAAATACGGGAAACTCCCGATTATCGCCAGAATTGGGTGGCACAAGTGCGGCTGATAATAAAAATCGCGGACTAAATGAGGGACAAATAGGGTAAAAATTGTCTTTTCTCAAAAACTTAGCAACTTAGCAATATTGATGCATAATACTCTCTACAAACAATGAAAATATATATAGTACAGTAAAAATGTTTTGTATTTTTGCACATCAGAACCTAACATCAATATAGAACGAGTGTATGTACGATGAAGAAATCACAAAAAATAAATAAATAAACCAAACAATAACAACTGCCTTTAAATTTGCAATTTTTTGACAAAAATAAAAAATAAATAAAAAAAACAGCAATTGCTATTTGCTTTTTGTTGCAAAAATACATGTTCCTGATTGCTGATTGACTCGCGAATAATCCACCCCACGGATAAAACGCTAGCGGATAATCAGGAGTTTACTGGAAACAAACAAACACATCAAATATCAAAACAACAAGATCAAACAAGAAAATATGGTAATAGTTATAGCAATAGTCTCACACCAAATTTCTAACCCCATTTGTTTTTTAAACAATTTCCTAGGTTTACTAAGAGAATACTTCAATTTAAATGGATTTAGCAGCTATAACTCCTTAATTTTGGTTAATTATACATAAGTTTTGGAGGGTTTCTTCCGTTTTATACCAACAATTGTAATAAAACTATGTGAGTGCATTAGTTTAAAATAGAGAAATTGCTGCTGAAAAGTTAGCCTGAATGACTACTGTTTAACCCTATTGGGAAGGCTCGTATTTTGATAACAGCTTTTGAATAATATCTCTCTGAGGCAATGCAGCAATTCAAAGAAATAAAGAAAGAAGCAAACAGCTTATAGGATCTGGAAAAAGAAAAAAAAAAAGATCGCATAATAATAAGAGAAGCAGTCTCAGAGCAATCCATCGGTGTACAATTTCAATAGATACGCAAAATCACTTCTTGAAAGTGCCCCAACAAACAGTTTTCTTTTGTTTCAAAACTTCTCACGGGACGTCTCAATTTTTTTTTTTATCTCTAAAAATCGATTCCACTTTTGCGAATATGATGCTAGACGCGATAAGCGAGAAAGAGAAAAAATGAAATCGAAGAACATTTCCCCGAACCGTCTGGGCCCACCTTAGCAGAAAAGTCTTTTGAAATAAGAACCTTTTCCTCCCTTTGCTTTTGAGCCCTTTCAAATAGGTTTGAAATCCAACTACTTTGAAGCGAATATTCAAGCACACTATAAAACTGTTCTGTTATAGTTTCAACATCAGAATTTTCATCTTTGCTAAGAAACAATTTCGCATGTAAATATTCTCCACTGCCTACTATCGAGATCTTTTGGGTGAACTAAAATAATCTTTTAGCATATCAGTATATTACTAATTACAAGAACTTAATTTATTACATGTAACATTAATGAAATTTAAGGCACTAAACATAAAAGCAAATTCGTTTAGTAACTCAAACTTATTTATACTTTTAATCCCTTTTTATTTATTTATTTATTTTTACCTTTTTTCTTCTTTAATACTTTTACGGGCAATTCCACGGGTAACTCACTGACACTTTTAGAGCAAAGCTGTGCATTTTGTAACATTCAACGCAAAATATACGTTGTGCAAACGATCTTTTCTCCTGGAGTATTGTGCTTTTTAAGCTGAATGTAATGATATAATTGAATTCTTGAAATACATTTTGGATGATTTTAGAAATATTATCAAAAGCACGATAATTGACTGACATGGTACTTTTTAAAATGTCAGGCAATTACCGTGTTTTTAACAAATTTTTAAAAATAAAGCAAAATATATTTCGAGAATTCAATTGGACCACTAAATTTAGCTTGAAAAGTACAATAATCCAGGAGAAAAAAAATTTGCACACGTATTTTTTGTATTGAAAGTTTCAAAATACTTACTATTTTGCTTTAAAAATGTCAGTCAGACCCGTGGAATTGCCCTTACGAGAAGGAATGTGTAATAACAATCAAAAAGATAATGCACTGTATTTTTCATAATTTACTGAAACGATTTTAAAGTTTATATTAACAAATTACCGAAAAAACTATCGTACTTTTATATTAAAACATAGTTGTCCAACTTGCCGTCCTCTCTCGGTCTGGCCGCATACGTTGCCGGCGCATCCACCATTTTGGAACAAACTTGATCCAGTGCTTTGTAGCGATAGCATTGCTGCTGATGCTTACATTTCTTTAGCATTGGGTTAAATTGAGTCAAATGGGTGGTTGTTCGGCTGTAAATTGGGCACACAGCTCAAAAAAAAGATTTCAGCTCTTCAGATTTCCAGCAGATGCAGAAAGAAAAAAGAAATGGATAATTAATAGCCCGCTAAGTGACTGGCAGCCTGGAAACAATGCCAACTGTTTTCAAAATTTCGCCAATGTTCACCTTCGCTCTCCGACTCTCTCGTTCCCTGTTTGGCGAAGGATTGCCAATAAAGATAGCTTTCCCTGTTGTATGCTTGCTCCAAAATGGCGGATGCGTCGGCCCCTCCAGTTATAGGGGTTCAAGTCCGTATCGGTTGACCCTCCTCCTTCTTACTTAATAAGTACAGTAGCCGTCACTTATGAAATCAGTGTAATATAGAATCGGCCGCTTTTTAAAATCAATTCTGGAAAAACATAATCATTACACTATCAAAATACGTATGTTAAATCCATTCTTTAATAAAATCATTATCGCATTTTTATACAATTCAGACTTAGGAGACCATATGTTGAAGATTGAAAAATATACTATTACAAAAGCCCTTGATGTCATACGATGATCTTTAGAGCAAAGAGGAGGTAATATTGAAACTTACAAGCATTTTTATGAACTTTTAAATGATGTTGAATCTTGACCTTCAAGTACTGTTAATGAAACAAAAGTTCGCTAACGTTTTAAGACCATAGTGTAAATAAAAAAATGCCTCATGCTTAGTGAAAATGTCAACTGCAGAAAAGGAATCATTAAAATTAAAATATAAGTTTAGTAATTGATTTCTTTTTAAACAATTCAGACCTTAAAACATTTTTATTTTTCAAATTGTAGATATGCCAGTTTTTAAAATCATCTGCTTTATAAAATCAAATGTCCTCAAACGAACGTGATTTAATTAAAAGACGGGCCCTGTTCTTTAATTTAACATCTGGAAGAAATCTTTGTCTTTTTTACTGCTTCAAGTTTCTGAGTCTCGAGTCAAGTTTCTGAGTTTCCGGAGGTCTTTTTTAAGTTTGCATCAGCGCATCTTACAATCTTCATTTCCATTAGATTGGCCACTCATGACTTTATAGTGGGCATTGGTGAATTTGTATGGTAGAAGCAGTTGAAATCATTACATTGATTTCTCAAATGAAATGATATTAAATTAGTATATAAAAATTCTTTTAAAATTAATTTCAATAAAAAATTTTCAATCAAAAAAGTAATTCGTTTTGTTTCTGAAATGTCTCTGCCTCTAGCATTCCTGTATCAAAGTTTGACTGTTGTGAAATAGTCGTGTGCAACCTTTTTTAACCCAAGGTTCGCGCCTGATATTAAGATGAATCTCAGTGTCCAAAACAAATATAAAGTTTAACTGTACTACTTAATTTTTTTTCTCGATAACACGAGAAAACATAGGAAAGAAAAAAAAAATACACACCAAGAATTTTTGTTATCATTTCTGCACGTTTATTTTACTAATACAAAATTTTTATCTTTTTTCTTAGAACACTGTGGGGCTCCGTCCCTCGCTTGTCCATGCTCATAAACCCCCGAAGATTGCTTCGCAATCTTATCTGATTCACAAAACATTAAATCACCTATTCGATAGAATCAGAATTAAAAAGCGAGTCAGGAATTCCGTTTCGAATAAGATGAAGATCCCCCCCCCCCCCTCCCTCTCGTAGAAAATGGAATTTAAGTTAAGAGTTTATAATTAGAAAACATTCCCGTTCCCCACTCGATAACAAAAAGAACATGACAGAAATATGCACAACCAAGGAATTGAAAAAATTACAAAACGCTCTGAAGAGCACCCCTTACCTTTTCCCGGTTTCATACTAACTTGTACCAACTTGCACAGCGATGCTAAGGGGCTCCTGAGGATTGCCAAACAGCAGTTTTGTACGTCGTTTTCAAATTCGTGGTCTCTAGTAATACTATATTTTGCTCTTCAGCTCCGAGCTTGAATTGAGTTTGCCTAAAATTTTTCGCTGAAACAGAAACTCTTATAACAGCTCTTCTTATTAACTGAGAAAATTAATACAAGCTTTATTTGATGGGGGAAAAAACTCTTTCGAACGTAATCGAATGTTGAGGGATGTGGGAAATATTTCACCCCTTTGGCAATTTATGTGAAATTTTAGCTTAAAAAAATAATTCCTAACAGAACGAATTCGAATTTAAAAAATAAAAAAAGGAGCAAACCCCCAGAGCTCGAAGTAATTTTGTACAACAATTTAAGGCTGTAGGTGCTATGGGGGTCTCCTGGATGCAGGCTCGCCGCAGAAAAACCTTTAACAGTTTTTTGACCTTACCTTTCTTTATCATATAGAGACAATTTCTGACTTGTTGGCTTCATATTCGTAACTATTATTCCTAACACCGAATGAAGAGAATCGCTTGTTTTGGAGTTCCTGAGCATTTTTTGATTCGTGGCATTGAACGAAACATCGGACCACGTCAATCAGCTTCACAGGACACATATGTCTTGCGGATCGCAGATTGAGCACCAATGTATTAAAACACGGTTTTAGTTCCGCGTTTTACCACATGGACACGTAATACTTCCCAGCTTAGGTAGTTTAACCCCTTCAGTCGGAATTATGAAATATTTGACCAAAAATGTTGATATTTGGTAGACAGTGTAAAATGGTAAAGGGTATCTTATAGACAAAATTTTGAGTTTGTAGGAGAAAAATTAAAAGAGTTATGGCACGTCCAATATTCCAAACTTATATTTTCGAAATCAATATTTCATATACAAAAACGATAAAATACCAAACAAACTTCATTATAAAATGTTCTACAAACAATTATAAAACATAATATAAGCGTTTGAAACGATTAATTAAAAATTATATATTTTTAAAAAAATCAGGAAAAAAACCTCGCTTTTCAGATGAAAATCCATGGTTGGAAAAATGAGCCACTTTCTATCTCTCAATCCTTATATGTCAGGGTTGTCAATCCCAAAACGAAAAACTATTTCACAGATTATAATAAGCAGAATGTAAAGAGTCAACTACGAAAAAAATCAACTAATGAAATCAAATATGAAATGATTAGCAGCTGTTTAAAGTGGTTGTCCGGTATACCGGACACCAGGTCTGAAGGAGTTAACGCAGGTTCTACTGAACTATTTATACCTTTTTTATTAGATTTATTTAAATTAGAACATTTTAGCCCTTCTTATAGTACCTCATATTTCCTGCTTTAAATGTAGAAGGCTATTTAGTTGAAAGGTTAAATATCCAACTCGATCCTTTTAAATTTTACTTATCTCGAAAAAGTAAAAATTCTTTGTAGAGTAGGAAATGCAAATGGCTTTAAAATGTCCCCTGATCCATTTTCTCTGAGCTTTCGCCAGTGAAGAATTACCTTTCCTTCTCATTTTTTCCTTCTAAAAATAGTTCAGTAAATTCATTTGAAATTTCTTTGAGGTTGGCTACATAAAAGCATCCGAAGAGAGAAAGTAAAAACCCTCTTCCATTTTCTGCGACCTCAAAACTTGAAAAGTTCGTGATGAGCTTCAATTCCTAAGAACTGACAGACAAAGAATTTCTTTTTGTTTCTTTGCAGGGGTGTTAAACAAAATTGTCCGTCTTGTAAACATTTATACGTTCTTTTTTAAAACAGTAATGAAAGTCTTCGGGTTTACTTTCAGTGCTTGATTAGCCTTTTCTAAATTTGTTTAAAACTTCGCAAATTATGCACTTCAACAGAAACCAAATATTTTTCCGCTTCATGACCATTCTAGATCCTCAATTTAAATCGTGCCGTTTAATTTTATCAATAACTGCAGAAATTAATAGAAAACTTAATGGTTAAAGAAAAATAATTATTATATAATTTGAACTCATTAAAAAAACTAATGGTTGAAATCGCTATTAATGTATGCACTTTTTTGGCTTAAAATTTTGAAAATATCAATTTAATACTGCAAGTCTTGCTTAATCTAATAACGGATAAGCAAATACTCCGCTTATAAGAATAAAACCTTCTTCAACCGAATATATTCCCTTAGGCGCAATGAAAAAAAAACCGTTTAAAATAATAATTTCAACTAATAGAGATAATTAGAATAGAATTCTAATAAGACTGGTCTGCTTTTGTCTACAGTTTTGCTAACAAAAAAAAATGAATAAATGTTTAAAAAAGGAAATAACAACAAAAAATGACAACACCTTTTTTTTTTTCATTGGGTAGTGCTGGGAGCCATTTGGAATGTGAAAAAATGATACTTCTGTAAGCAAAAATTGCAGCCAAAATATTGCCGCTGGGTTAGGGAATACTAGTCACTTTGAAAATTCAAGTGGGAATCATGATGTTCTTCATATTTTGGAAAAGGAGGTACAAAATATAAAAAATTGTTCCCAAAACACTTCCTTAAGCAAGCAATCTCCTATGGACCTTTTCAAAAACTATTGTAGGGAGGAAATGCCAAAACAAAGATTTTGCACTTAAAGCTCCAAGTTACTAACATTTTAAAAAGTTTAGTACGTATTTTTATTAAATAAATCATTAGTTATTATATCATTTTGCTGTTTCTTAAGGTTATTGCAAAAGCTTTTTACCTCTAATCTTCAATTTTTTAAATAGCTACTGATTTATAATTACCTTTTTAATGAAGCGCTATCAGTTTGGTAAGGTAGAGAATATTTCCCTGCTCAATCAAACACCCCGCTAAGTCGAATATTATGCGTTGGAACCGACCGTATTCGTTTACACGAGGCGGACACTATTGCAATTAGAGATATATCTAGGCTTTGTTTTAAAGGCGTCTGAATATATTTGACATTTTTCCAGTGAGTAAAATTCCTTTTGAGTGAGTGATATGTACAAAACAGTAAGGCCATAATAGAGATAAATTCCGAGAGAAAAAAACTATATCTTCGTTGGATATTATCTCTGCAGGTAAAATTTTTTTGAACCCCTTTCTTCCCTAGAAAACAGTCCTGGTTAAGCTACTAATGCTCACCATTAGTCATACGATAGCTTTGCTTATGAAATCTACATAACTTTCAATTCTCACTTGACTTATCAGAGATCTGTAACAGATACTGATTTCCTACTGTTTGCAGCAACTTAAGTTAAAAACGATTTACTGAAGAAACAATAACTATAATAACGTATTTCGCCAATAAATTACAAAACCAGCTAACTAGTTACTAATTCTTCCCTTAATCTCCAACTCTATATTTCGTCCATTGAAAGAGCGATAATAATGCGCTACACAACAACTTGGAATTGACACTAAATCTTCTGATGTCTTGAGTAAATCCTTGCTCTCGTTACATAAAGCAAACAAGAAGATGCTGCATAAGACAACTGCTGAGCCATCCAATCAGAGTAGAGTTATTCACTCAAGTGAAATAATGTACTGGGGGGTAAGATTGTTCGGCAGAAGAAATTCCAAGGAAAGCTTGGATAAGAAGTTCGTTTCTGATTATGAAACTAGGACAAAGCCTTTAATTTGCAGCCATAAAATTAAATTTATAATGTTTTATTTTATAGTAAACTAATTATGATATCTACATTTCTCAAGGATTTTCCCGTCCACACTCCAGTCCTTTAACTGGGTCAGGAGGGGAGGATTGCCCCTCTCCACCCCCACCTCCCAACTTTGAAACATTGATGAGCTCATAAAAATGTGAGTGTGGTTTTTGGTTTCTTTTTACCGATATGGTATGTCCGGTTTAACAAGGAGAGTTCCGATTTTCAAACCCGGGATGCCGGTTTACTTCATGTCCAGGAAAATGATAAATCTGACTATCGATAACCAAAAAAGTCTAATAATAACAAACAGCGAACGATAACTTTCTTATTTGTAACACTGACAGGTAAAATTTTTATCAAATTAGCTTCTGAAGATTTTTACAACAAGATTAAAACCAAAAAGACTTTCTAAAAAAAGGCCTAGCCTATGAAAAGCACATGAAAATGGTAAAATTTTTATTCCTCATTCAAATTGCTTCTTCTTACTTAATTTATGTATATTTAGTTACATAACACTTACTAACATGCAAAAAATTAAATGTTTAAGTTTACCTACTTGCGACATATATTATTACTCATGGTATAGGTTTATAATTAAAAACCATTTATTCATAGCACTGAGAATGAACTACCAAAACACTTTAAAAACCAGTGGGTACACTTTTGAGTCCGTTGTTCCGGTTGAGCATTACAGAAAGTTGGCAAGCCTATGGGGGTACTAGTTGCGCACTAGCGTACTAGTAGTACACTAGTACGCAACTAGTGTACTAGTACTAGTGTACTGGTGTATTTGTTGCGTACTAGTGTGCTAGAGTAGTAGTTGCGTTGTCAGGCGTCACACGGTCTATCTCGAAAGTAAGGGTTGCGTGTAGTGACACAGGCTCAACAATCAGGCTTAGATGAAAGAGGAAAAAAAAAACAATGTAAAATTTCCGGTCAAAATTTGTAGAGAAAAGTAATTTTGTGACTCAAAATTGAAATTTAGACCTCTTTGGATTTTTTTTAAACTTTAAATATTCAGTCAGTGCTATTATAACGCGTAAACATTCCATTTCACGGATTTTCTGGCGAAAAGCACCTATGTGAATTCCTGAGCATCAAGGACCTCTGCCAAATTTAGCTAAGATTCGACGTCAACTGTGGATTTGTATGAGGAGCAAACACACGCACATACACACACGAAAAAGTACAACCCTTTTTACTTCCTTTTACGAAAAAGGAAGTATTGTATTCGCAAAAAAATTTTCACTAAAAAATCGGCCTTATTTTCTATTTTGCTCCCCCCGTCCCCCCAATGAATGTTGAGTTTCTTTTTCTACCCGACCACACCTGATTAGATCATAGATCTTAAAATAGAATAGATGTGCCTTCTCCCCACTTTTCTCCTCAGAGCGCGCGTCAACATCCCCCGTTGGACATCACGTGATCAAGGGACACCTCTCACAAGAAACTGTTTCCCCTATCGAAGAGAATCACTTTGCGCCGCGATCATTTGCACAATTAAGGGAAATTAAAGCATTTAACCCATGGGTTAAATGCTTTAAGCATGGGTTAAATTAAAGCATTTAACCCATTATTAAAGAAAAGGGGAACACTCTGTCCCTCACGTAACACCTCATATTTTTCACTAAAAGTAATAACTAAGAAAGGTAACAATTTTGTTTTCATTAAGAAATCGCAAATGTATTTGTTGTACTTTTGCAAAAAATTTCCTTTGTTACTTTTTAAGTTATTACATTTTAATGAAATGTGGGACAAAATGACAGCTTTTTCATGGAATGGTCCATTAGATATTTTCCCAATCATAACTTTTGAAGCAGGCGCACAAGCTATTTAAACTTTTTTTAAGTGCTTTAAATACAATAGTGAGTAGAAATAGACGTCTTCAAAAATCTTCAACAAAAATTGACCTTATAAATTTCCTTTTATTTCAATCAAATTTTTCAAATACAGATAAATGGTTTCAATGCGTGCTTTTTCCCACAACTTTTGAAGCCAATGCAACAATTTAACATAAAACCCTATCTAAAACCATAAACCAATTAGAAATACAAATGTAAATAGTATCGAATGTCAATTAACTCAATTAAATAATATTCTAAGATTCGCATGCGTTTCGCACCAACACTCTATTAGCCAAACAAATAACTTTGGTTTGATCCTGATTTTTAAGCAACTTCAGTGTTTTCTTTTTTTTTTTTTTTTTTTTTAAGTACTCAGAAAATAAATTCATTTGCAATTATAAACTACATGAATGGTCATTTGACTTCCGCCCCCTCCCCAATTTTTCTTTTCTTTTTTTTTTTTTTCGTCCAGCAGGATATGACAATTTTGACAATTTAAACTCGAGGGTGAAGAAAACTAGTGATTATTGTCCCTCAACAATATTAATTTTGTCACTTTCCTACTTGTTGGTCTTTGTGAATTATTTTCATTGTTTGAATTGACTGCGCGATACATTCCAACGCTTCAATATTTAGTAACGACTAATTTTATAAACTTGTTAACAAGAAAATCTGCTGCTTCTGTTTCCAACATATGCTTATTTAAACTTAGAAAAACGGAATTAGAATTTTTTCTCATAACTCTTGTGGCTTCATGAGTAACATTATATTTTTGTGTTTTACTCCCAAAACTTTTTCACATTCTCGCTCAGTTGTTCTTCACAAATGTACATATTTCAATGGTTGCAATCTTGCAATAAGTTATCATACTTGAATGTGTCTCAAAATTCTTAAATTTTATTATGCCTATTTTTTAGTTTATTGTAGTTAAGACTGCGTTGCAGTCGTCGCAGTTCACAACAGAGTGCACTTGCCAAACAAAAAATCCAGCGTAGTCAGAAACATCACTAATATACCGCGTCATGTTAACTGAGATGATTTCTGAATTTTCCAAATTGTCGTCAAAGGAATCGGAAAAAAAAGGCTTTCTTTCAAATCATTTTTGCTACGCTTCAAATTTAATCTTAGCATTTGAAGGTTGTTAAAATCAGCGCAATTTAAAGAACTGAACTCCTTAAATTTCCATATGAATGAATAATCTTTTTTTCGCACTTCAAAATTGTCCGACGATTATTGTTGAATCCCCCCCTCACAACCTGATCGCACTGAAAAAAGTTTCAAGGTGATCCTGAGTAAGCTTATAAGTCATTATGCAGTTTAGAACTGGAAATTCGGGCACCTACATACTTTTCATTTGTTCCCAGCACACTTTTCATAGAAATTAGGAAACTTAAAAATCCAGTTTTTCGAGGACATACTATAACTAATTTTCCATCGCTTGTTTTTAGTGATTTAATAAAATGCTCGGCATCTACAATAAATTGCTTAAAATATTCTTAATTTCGACTCTGCAGGGGACTTTTTTTGCCTTTAGCAGAAAGAAAGATTTCTGTTACTCAGAAAGTCCACTATGTCTTTATTTTTTAATAAAATTGGCACCAGCATCGCATTCATCAAACCCTCTTTCGCTAGAAAATCTCAGATTCACACATATAGAGATTTCTCCTATAAGTATAATGAAAATCTTCAGATAATCCTAGACTTTTAACGACGCTTCGCATTGTTTGATCACTGCTGCCCGAGAAGAGGGAGACACGATGTCCCTTGATCACGTGATTCTCGGCAGAATCATGATGACCCCACTTTCTCCGGGCGAAATACGCTGCGTTGTAGGAGAAAGGCCTATCTATCCCTTTTAAAGATCTATGGATTAGATGCCTAGAAACGTACAGACACCCGAAGTATCCATTTTGACGATCTCAGAGCAAATTACATCGAGTTTTCTCGTGACGTCTGTATGTATGTATGTATGTGTGTCAGTATGTCGTATATTTCAAGAACAAAATGCCCTAGAAATTTGAAATTTGGTACTTAGACTCCTAGTGGGGTCTAGTTGTGCACTTCCCTTTTTGGTTGCATTCGGATGCTCCAAAGGGGTCTTTTGCCCCTTTTTGGGGGGAAATCATTGTTAATTTCGATGTAAACTCAAGTGGTGTTATAATTTGGCGAACACTTGGCGATATATCGCCAGTCTTCTAGTCGCCAAGTTTTTTCGTTAACTTGGCGACAAATTTGGCGATTTTTTTTATCTGGTTTTAATTTGGCCACTGTTGTGATATTTAGAGAGTAAACTATTGAATCATATTAAAACTGCCAATAATGAGGAAATGATATTAAATTGGAGTAAAAGGACGTCATGTGATGCACACATCAGCTCGTTATATAGATGGATTAATCCTTTTCCACCCTTTCCCCTGAAAATTTTGAAATGATTGGCCAACTTCTTTATTAACGTTAAGTTAATTGCAAAAAACAATAAAAGTAGGGGGAAAGGATAAACATGTGAACATTTTTTTTTTCATTTCTTGATTACTGAGAAAATAATTTCAATTTATCACAGAAAAAGAGTCCCTATGATTGAATAGTCTTTTTGTTGTGCCATGGATTTTTTCAGATTTAAAAAAATATATATTTTTTTACACTTTATTGAATTTTTAAAAAAATGCCTTCAATTGTTTACTTGTGCCCCTATAGGGAGCAGATGTGAACACAATTGAAACGATCTGATGTGTGCATCACATGACATCCTTTTACTCCAATTTTAAGTCATTTTCTTATTATTGGCAGTTTTAATATGATTCAATTTTTTACTCTCTAAATATCACCAACAGTTGCCAAATTGAAACCAGATTTAAAAAAAAAAATTTTAAAAATCGTCAAGTTGGCGACAAAACTTGGCGACCAAAAGACTGTTGATTTATCGCCAAGTGTCCGCCAAATTATATTCCACTTGAGTTTACATCGAAATTAACAGTGATTTTCCCCCAAAAAGGGGCAAAAGACCCCCCTTGGAGCACCCGAATGCACAACCAAAAAGGGAAGAAGGAACCCGAAAAAGAAGGTGCACAACTAGACCCCACTACGAGTCTACGTACCAAATTTCAACTTTCTAGGACATTCCGTTCTTGAGTTATGCGACATACATACACACATTCGCACATACATACGTACATACAGACGTCACGAGAAAAATTAACTCGGGGATCGTCAAAATGGATATTTCTGGTGTCTGTACGTTCCTAGGCACACATCCACGTGTGGTCGGGTTGAAAAAGAAACTCAATATTCATTTTGGGGTGAGCAAAATGGAAATTAAGGCCGATTTTTGGGCGAAATTTTTTTCGCGAATACAATACTTCCTTTTTTGTAAAAAAAAAAGTAAAATTCAGGACGAGCATCATATTTCGACGAAAAAATCGTTATAATGAAGCATATACGTATGCACTAATTACATTCAAGGGCTTGTAACCTATGCTGTCAGTTTGAATTGCACAGTAGCTGTTATTAAGAAAACATTTTTTTCGCAATTACATAACTCTGCTCACTGTCAAATTTCAAAGTTTCATATCATGTTCTAATCAATAGATCGACAAGAAAAAATCGTATAAGTCTATTAAACAATACAAAGAATATTTTATTATGTAAAGTATATTCTTGTTATATAGTACGTTTAAGCTTCATACAGAATATGATGACGAATATTTAAATGTTTCTAAACTTCAGGTTTTAGTTAAAGGAAAATATTTTGTCTTTATTTTCCGGGCAAATATTATATCACAAAATTTTTAGCCAACTGTTTAGTAATTAACGAATTAAAAAAATAAAAATAAAAAAAACAAATAATTAGTAATTATGTAATAATAAGTGACAATAAATTTATAATCTCTGATTGCAGTAAAACAATAATTATAAATCTCTACATCTCTTTTAACACTTATAATAAGCTTACACTAATATTTATATTTGCGGCGAGGGTATGGGAACTGTTCACATTTGCCCCTACATGTTGCGTTCACAAGTGCCCTGGCATCTACCTTAGAACGAATTTTAAAAAATAAAGAATTTTTAATTTAATTATAATATTTAAACATTGGGATAAATTTAAGTGAAAATTCTTATAATGTAGTAAATTGCCGCCCTAGCTTCCAGTTTGTTTGGCTCTCTTGGCTCCCTTAAGAGGTTTTTCACCTCCAGTTTAGGTAATTCCTATTCCGGACTGATGAGTGCTAAAAAGCACGAAACTGCAGTCCTCGGATGGAATAACTGAGCTGGCGGTGTATTTTAAGTAGTTCTTATAATGGTTTGCAATAACTAAATTTAGCTTATTAATTAGTTTAAAATATGTTTTTACACGAAGAAGACAGTGATAAAAGTACATCAGCATCTGTTAAAAAAAGAAGCTGTCACCACAGGAACATAAACTGGCTCCTTGCTCTGAAAGTTTGGTTAAATAGTAGGGCTGGTAGTGCTATTACTTGAGAAGTTTTGGAGATTTTTTGCTTGATGTTATCCTAGTAAAACATATCATGATCACATGTGCCCCGTGTTCACATGTGCCCCCTTTTCCCCTATATTATGCTTGCATCTTTACGGTTACAGTGTAAGTTCCGGAGTGACAAAACTGAATACAAAATTATTCCACATATCTTATTTAATTGTGCGTAGATGTATTTTAGCAACTGAGTTTCAAAACTGCCTCGCAAAAAATATTTTAAGCCTACTAACACTTTTGACAATAGCTTTTATTGGTCTTGAAATTCGACAAATTTCGAAAATAATCCAGGTTTCTCAGACCTTCCTCAGTTCAAGTAATCAATTTAAAGTCATTTTTAAGGCTTTTTTACTTCCTTTTACAAAAAAGGATGTATTGCAAGTTTTTTTTTTTTTTTTTTTTTTTGACCTGCCAAACGTGGATATATGACTAGGAACCTACAGACAGGGCCGCGCCAAGCCTGATCGGCGCCGTCGTGCAAATGTCTTTGGAGCGCCTTTATGCTCTGGCGTTCGAGGAAAATATAGTTAATACCTGGAGGGAGGTTTTGTAGACAAATGTAAAATGGTAAAAAAATACATTTGGTATTTAATTTATGAAAAAAAACGATGAGTAAATATTTAATTTCGCAATATGGTGTACGTTTTTACTTCATATCTCGAAATTATTTCGTGTTCAGCAGCTCCTCTGATATGTTAATAATGCGTTTTTGAGGAAGAAAATATTTTAATATCAGAGTTACAGCCACTTTGAATATCTATCTAATCTCTAAGTGATGAACAATTAATAAGACTTTTATGCCTTTCAAAACATGACAACAGGAGCAGCGGCGCAACTAGAAAATAGTTTTAGGGAAGCTCAAATTAAAAATATATATATATCTCTTTTAATGAGAAAGGTCCTGTGGTTCACCCCGGAAAATGTTTGAAACTTGTAGTTTGAAAAACGCAATTTTAGGCGGTCTTTAGTGGTGTTGTTGGGGAAAAAAAGGTACAAGGGGCTCCAAGGAGATTTATAGAAGTAGGAGCCTTAAAAACGTGATTATAGGCCATATTTTTT
The DNA here is from genome assembly GCF_026930045.1 of Uloborus diversus. NCBI lineage: Eukaryota > Metazoa > Arthropoda > Arachnida > Araneae > Uloboridae > Uloborus > Uloborus diversus. Next base: position 163,619,288 of record NC_072734.1, on the reverse strand, counting down.
GACGTTAGAATAAGGAATGGAATTCTAGGATTTCTACCCGATCGTTTTTTTTTTTTTTTTTTGAGAAATAGATAGAAATTAATTCTTTTTCTCCCACTCTTTTCAAAATTGAACTTCTAAAAACGCAATTGTTTCTCAAGAAGGGAATTCTGGAACTCTAGAAACCTAAAGTGCTAGAAACCTAAGCAGTATTTTATGATATTGAGAGAAGTGGTTCAGAGGCTATTCTAGTTTAAGTTTTTCGTAAGTCATGTTTGAAAAACCTAATTTTTGATGATATTAAAGGAAGGAGGTTCGGAGGACCTTTCCCGAATATTTTCTGAAATTGAAGTCTTAAAAACCGTGATTGACGATATTTGGTAACATTAGAGCGGCCAATCTTTCGAAATTGAAGCTCTAAAAATGCAATTTTAAGTGATTTTCGAATGTAATTTTAAGCAATGTTGTTTCGAATTGAGGAGCTTACGCGAAATTGAAGATCTGGAAACGAAATTGGAGATGCTCCGTAATGCTTTTGTGGGGGGGGGGGGGGGATTCGGACGAGTAGCATTTTGGAAACTTTCTTATTTTTGGGTGAACTAGGAAAAAGATAAATAATATAAGGAAAAAAGAAACGAAGTAGGGACGGGGGGGGGGGGGGGGGTAGTAGCTGATCAATTAGCTAAAAGTATTGAGAATTTTCAACTCGAAGTTTTTTTAAAGAAATAAAAGTTTTACCCCAACATCTTTTTTTTTCCCCCTTAATAAAATCACTTTGTTTTTCCGAAGACGCGTTTTTTCCCCCTTCAATTGTAAATATTTTTGAAAAACATTGAGTTAAGCATTCCGGTAAAATTTGCCGGTAGAACAAATAGTTCGGGAATACGAAATCGTTAAAAAGGCATTGAATTTAATATCTAAAACAAACATCTTGTCCAAAGCTCTTTCTTTAATTTAATACACAAATAGTTGAAAAAATGGGGATGGAAGAACCGAGTAATTAGGGTCAAGTCGTTACTTTTCGGAACTAAAAAGTTAATCTAAATTATTGTCTACAATGTATGTATTTTACGCACAAGTAAATAACATGCAAATGTGCTTGCCGTATTGTTAAATGGATGGTAAGATGATGCAGTGGAATTACCATGAACAATAGTTAAAAATCACAAAAAGACATATTGCACGAGTTATAATATAACGTATTCATCGCAAGAACCAAAATGGGGAATAGCAAATTTCTTGCGCTGCTCCGTATGCTCAACCTTGTGAAATTATAGACATACCGAAATAAAATTCATGGCTCAACATATGAACAAAAATTCTAATGTATGCATTAATTAGCATCATGTGTTTTCAGTGTAAAAGATTGAGCTTTCGAATAGCATATGTAGACACAACGAGGCAATAACTTTTCCTTATAGATAGTCAGCAAGGAGAATTGCTTGTTTCAATGAGCAGTATAATTTCACCGCTACTTTTATAAAAATAATGAAAAGTTTAATTTTATTTTTTAGTTGGAAATCGCCCTCCCCCCTCCCTATTTGGAGCATTTTTGATTGGTAGAGTTTGGCGCCTTTTTGACTCTGGCGCCGTCGTTCTCCGCACGACCTTGCACATAGGGACGGAGCGGCCCTGCCTACAGACACCCGAAATATCCATTTTGACGACCCCCGAGTTAATTACAACGAATTTTCTCGTGACGTCCGTATGTACGTATGTATGTGTGTATGTATCTCGCATAACTCAAGAACGGTATGTCCTAGAAAGTTGAAATTTGGTACGTCGACTCCTAGTGAGGCCTAGTTGTGCACCTTCCCTTTTGGTTGCATTCGGATGTTCCTAAGGGGGGTCTTTTGCCCCTTTTTGGGGGGGGGAATCATTGTTAATTTCGAGCACGTAATTTCGTAAACTCAAGTGGTGTAATAATTTGTCGAACGCTTGGCAATATATCGTCAGTATTTTGGTCGCCAAGTTTTGACTTTTTTTTTTTTTTTTTTTTTTTTTGAATTTGGTTTCAATTTGGCCACTGTTGGTGATATTTAGAGAGTAAACAATTGAATCACATTAAAATTGCCAGTAATTGGGAAACGACATTAAATTGGAGTAAAAGGAAGTCATGTGATGCACACATCAGCTCGTTTTTTCCAATTCCTACTATTAATTCATTCTCCCTACACTATACAAGGTTAGCATAAAATAATATCCCGGTTTTAAAAATGTATATTTCCTAAACTATTGCCGTAGCACTTTAAATGATGCATACAAATAAAGATGAACTGTGAAAGTTTTTTTTTTTCACTCACAAATGTTCGATAAGTGCGCCTTTCGTAACGCGACACACATCTATAACATACATTTTGGAATGTTTAGCTGTCAATTTTTCGTAATGTCTCGTTTATCACAGAATGAAAAAGGTGCCAAATGATGTTTTAAGGTGAAACATTCGGATAACATTTTCTGCAAACTTCAAAAAAAAATTCTCTTTATGTTGAAAAACTGCAAGACATATTTACAAAAATGTATGAACAACAAAAATAATTACAATAAATGAGATTCACAATTATGAAATAGGAGGCAATTCACAAGTATGAAATAGGTAGGAATTGAGTAGGAATTGACTTTTAAAAAATGTTATATGCTTGTTCACTGTAGTATACAGTGAAACCAGTGTATAACGATACTGTCTATAACGATAACCTGTCTATAACAATATTTTTTGGCCCCAGAAAAATGTCAGCATGAATAATTAAACTGTCTGTAACGATAACCTGTCTATTACGATATTATTTTAGGTCCCAACAGTATCGTTGTAGACAGGTTTTACTGTACTTGTTTTCGCGTATGTTTAATTTAGCCTCATGAAATTGAAGTATGATTGCTTTTATTTCTTTTCTCATTGAATAAATGCTTTTCTTACGTACAAAAAGAAGTTACTGAAGCAGAAATCATATCACAAGTAAATTTCAAGTTTTAACGGAGAAAAAAGTTATTTCTAACGCTTAAAGATGGATGGCGTTTTCACCTTCAGAACCCTCTCCATTTTCCTTCGTTCTTTTCTGAGCCAAACTCTGACAACAAAGAAATTTCTAGCGTTTTCTCTTTTTTATTGGAAGTAAATATTCAAAAACATGTTTCATAAAGGTGAAGCACATAAAGCCATTTTATATGAGGAGCTATTTAAAGGTCGCCCTAAAAGTCAACCCCGAAGCATTCAAAAACCTAGTATCCAGCTTTTATTGCATTTTTAAACATCGCGAAATAGGAAGTTCTCTCAAAGAATCTGGGCAAAGATTGAATCAAATGTTTTTATATTTATATATTTTACTATTGCATAAATGAAAATGTCTTTTCTGTGCTAAAAAAAACATTCAAAAATACTTTTACTGCTGTAGTTATAATTAATTAGCATTTTCAGTGACACAAAAAAATGGCTTACTTAAAAACAGAGGTTCACCTCAGATTTTGAAAAACAAAACCCACGACCCTTTTGAAAAACCAAATTATAAACTTTTATGAAACAAATGCAACAATTCATGCTTGATAAAAAGAAAAGAATTTTCAAATGCTTGTACATGTAAAATACAAATTCATTAACAAAACGAAGTCCCCCCCCCCCCCCGAGCAATCAACGAGTTTTTTTTTTTTTTTTTTTTTTTCATTTGACCGTATTTGTGCGTTCCTTTAATTTTTGATATTGCCAAGACGGCAAGAATAAGTCTATCTCGTTGGTTTGGATATTTATTTACAGAGACTAACTTGCGTCCTCATGGTACAAATCGTTTACGTTCATTCAATGCTTAATTCAAACGGATTTTACATTAAAAAACGGGGTATTTTGATTAAAGCCACATTTTGCAGGAAAAACACCTGTATGGATGAACTTTAATAGCAAACCTCCATCTAAATACAAAATTTCCAAATGAATAATTCTCACCATTTAAGATTGATAATAAATAAAAATACAATGACTTTACACACCGTAAATAAAACCTTTATGAGAAGTAAATGGGTTGCAAAATGGTCATAATAATCTTACTGTCTGTCTTTCACGAAAAAAGCTCCCGCCGTCAAGTCGGAGCCGTCTACTGCCATAGAAACGGACTTCGTTCATTTTCTGCAAGGGTTAGCAGGAAGGCTTTTTGGCGCCATTTCGCCACTCGTCTGCTCGCCTTTGTGCAGTCGTACGTGTTTTTCCAACATTATGCTTCCCTTGGAAAACTGAGACGGGCCTCGTTGATATAGCAGTAGACATGCGAAGACATTTCGGCGGTTGCTTTTCTCGTGATAGTCCGACAGTATCTTTATTCCGCATCCTGCTTACCATTTCTTTTTCTATGGATACGATTAATCTAGAAAATCATCAGTCATAACAACTGTACCACAGAGCCAGACTGATGTAAGTCCAAAAATTGTGATTTTCCGTTTATTAGTGCATTGTATGGAGGCCTCGAGCCATGTGGACGTAATTCTTTTTTAAAAAAAATCAATTAAATATTTTACCAGGTGTAAAAGAGCGCGCGCCCCATCCTTTGTATGCGCCCAGAAAAAAGTTTTTCCTCTCTCTTGTAAAATTATCGTAATGTGACTTACGTCCTTCTGGGTCTGAGGTACAGATATGACGGTTGCGAATTTCTCCTTTTATTTCCATTCCATTTCAGTTCATAGAAATAAGAAACCCAACGAATAGGAACCAGTACGGCCAGTAGTTATTCGTGATTACGAAAAACATAATGTAGATACAAGATATCGAATTTCAATAGAATACCAGAGGCTGGGTGCTGGAAGATTTTTTTTAGCAACGGATGATTTTTTGTAACGTACAACTTTTACACGAAAAAGTTGTACGTTTTCACTACTCTTTCATAAATCTGTCAACAAATAGGCCTCGTTTAAATGTCGATTTTCATCTTTTAGTCATGAAATATTACTAAGATTTATTGAATCCATATTTTTCTCCCCTTTTTTTTTAATGACACAAAAATATTCTTATTATTTCAATTCATTAATTTTCAAAATTCAAAAGAGCCAAACATTTGAACTAGTACGGAGCCATTTCTGCTTAAAATTGACTTTTGACTATTGTATTGCATTTTGTTCACACTTTTAGGGGAGGGGGAGTCGTGAAATTGTGACAGTGTGTGACATGCGAGAGGGATGGGTAAGAAATGGCAACAGCACGCATTATCATAAAGGATATGTTTATAAAAAATTGCGTGACACATGACAAAGGGAGGGAGGGGAAAGGTGAAGTGTGGCACTTTCTCATAAAGGGGGCAGTTTATCAAAATGTTGGAAAGAAGCGTTACTCATTTATGAACATGGAGAGCCTCCAAGTGGTTTCTCAGTTAAAATTTGGGAAACTTCATCTTAAAGTACAATAATAGTGCTGCCATCTTGAGGCATGAAAGTTCATCATATGTTCCATAATGAAGCATGTGCTGTGTGAAAACCCAAAACGTAGCAGGTTAACCAAAAAGCGTTGGGAAATTGTAATTGCTACTAGATTATGATTTTAAAAATGTAAAAGCATAAAAACTTTAGGAGCAAGATTAAATCAGCACTTTGAAGATAAATTGAGAAGTACGATTTATCAGAGCTTACTTACTTTGAAAAGTGCAGAAGCCCTATAAATCTTCAAATTATGTACAGTGTCTTGCCTAGCATGAATGTCGCCGCGGTGCTTATTTGTAGTGTCATGCCCCACCCCACACCTCACACAAAATTAATATTTTTAAAAAATAAAAGTTCTTTCATCACCCCCAAATGGTGCTTAACTGGTTTTAATAAAAATTAGCAGTTACGAATCTTCAGCATAATCTATAACAAAGTTTAGGAAAAAACAGGGCAAATTCAAGTATGACGGAATGACATTTTTTTCTGAGGTATTTCAGTAATTTTCATTAAAACTGGCATTTTTTCCCCCTTCTATTTCATCTTATATAACTAAAATGCTAAAACAAAAAAAAGAGAGATTATTTTTTGTAGCTTTATTTTTCAATTTTTACGCTGTTGGTTTGTTTCGTGAGTGGAATAACATTTTTGTCAACTAAGCTTTCGTACTTCTTACAACAAAACGAAATTTATGTGAATACTTCTTTCTGACTTCTTTTAACTAATGAGTACTTTTAAGAAGAAACTGTTAATCTGAATAATTTTTCACGTATTGAATTTTAAAAAAATGAAGTTTCTGTGCTGTGACAGAATGACAAGAATGTTTTTTCCCTTAATTACGATAAAAGTGACAATATTTTAAATGAAATAATAAAGTATTTCACTTGGCTCATATAAAGCTAGTGAATAAAGTATAATGCATAGGTGCCCAGAGGGATCAAGTGGGGGCTCAAGCCCCGCCCCCTCTTAGAAACTAAAACTTTCTTGCTTTTAGTACTTTTCTCTTTGTAAAAATGTTTTTCTTCTAAAGCCATAATGAATAAGTTAGTAAAAATGTCAAATTTTATTAACTCTAATCTGTACTGAAATCGGTTTCCATGACGAAAATATCCTGCTAAACCACCGGGAGAATGTCTGAGCCCCTACCCCTCCCTTAAAATTTTGCATATGGACGCCCACGGTATAATGTGTGAAATAATTCGTAAACTCATTCCGATATAACTAATTTAAAAACAAAATCGTAAAGGTTATAATTTTCACGGAATTTTCCAACATATTTAATGAAAAATAGTTAAAGTGATCGCCTCTTTAATGTTCGCATTTGGGCTCCTCCTAAAACAGAATCCAGGGTACGCCACTGACTGAAAGAGGGGAAGTTTAAGAGCTGAGCGCCCATTAGCTGCGAGCAAATTAAGCCTTGTGGTTCATTATAATAGCTCTGTGTTCAAGATTAAGGAAATGGACGAATTTCGAAAGAAATTCAAAGTTTATTCCGCAGGAAACCCCGCCGTACGGTAATGGGGGAGTTTCCTTCAGTCAAAAGTCTTACTGTCACTGAAATTGATAGAATAAGCAAAAAAAAAAAAAACATCGAGCCAGAAAATACTTTTATTTCCCAAACATTTATTTATTTATTTATTTATTTATTTTTTATTTATTTATTTATTTTTTATTTTATTATTATTTTTTTTTTTTTTTTTTTTTTTTGAGCAATCACATCGCTTATTGACGCACTTGACGGTTTTGATGTTCCTATGATTTTATTTCCCCCCCCCCCCGCCTCCCTCTGCAGCACCACCGTCGACCGGACTATCCCGAGATGCTGCTCCTCCAGACCATGTTGCGTCCATATCATACACACACACACACACACACGCATACATACGCACACACATACTCATACACTTATGTCTGCACACAGACACACACTCATGCCTGCACACAGGCACACACTCATGCCTGCACACAGGCACAAACACAGACGCCTACATACACTCACTCGTGTTTGCGAAAAACATAATTTGAATTCCAGATGTCAAAATTCAAATTAATTTTATTTTTATTTATTTATTTTCTTAATTTATTTCTTTATTTTATTTTTTTTTAATGTCAGATTTCTAAAACAAAATTGTTTCATCGTTTGACGTCACAAGTGATGAAAGCCATCTTGAATGCTCTTGGTGGTCTTTTCTGGCAAGATATCACCTTTTGCTGATTTTTCACTGTCAGCAAATATTCATTTGGTGAAATTCTGCATTGTCCAGTAACTTTGTTCTGGTGACTATGGCCTGTTCAATTGTGACGTCCGCAGCGAAAATGGAAAAAAAAACGACTGAACATCCTTCAAGAATATTTTGTTTAAAAGGAAAATAAGGGAAAATCAAGGAAAAAAAGTTCCCGCTATGTTTTCGATCATGCTCTTTCAAAAAAATTATTTTTGAAAAATGGGGAAAAAAAAAAACAACCCAATGGGGATCCATCGAGCACCTGAATTCATCTCTGACAGCTAGTTTACATTGCTTTACATTATTTCTAAATTTTCCGTTGAAATAAAAGCTCAGAAAAAATATTCTGAAAATTGTATCCTCTAAATATATCTCAAGTAGAAAAATTCCTTCCGTCGTTCTCGCAAAATAATCCGGAAAAGGAAAAAATCACATGATGGTTTTATTTCAAAATATTCTCTTCTTTCTCGCCATTTGAAAGATTGAAGAACGTGGAAGTAACTATGGAGCTTCAGATATATAACAAGAATTGGAGCTTCAGATATATAACAAGAATTGGAGCTTCAGATATATAACAAGAATTCCCAAGCATTATTTAAAAAAACGGGCTGTTGTTTTATCCTTTTAAAATGGTATTTTTCGTGTATATTTCGTTACTTTTGGAGCGATCTCACTTTCTTGCTAAGCTGTGTTGCATTTTGTCTCTGAAAAAATGCCTGTTGTGCTGTTGATGCGGCAAAGTGCATCATTTGTGATGTCATCAAGACCACGCCTTGTTTGAAAAATCGGACATTTAAAAACCTAATTTAAAAAAATTTTGGGAAAATAAGTATTTTCTAGGTCTGTTTTTTTTTTTTTTTTTTTTTTTTGAGCAATCACGATTGCTTATTGTTCTCACTTCACCGTTTTTGGCGTCCGTGCCTTTTTCAGCTTGGACCAGGCCTGCAGCACCACCGTCCACCGGCGGCGGCGCGGCTGGTCCTGACCACTGTCCCCCGAAATCCACTTTTGCTGGGTGGTGGCGTCCATGTCCCACACACACACGAACGCCTACACACACACACACACACGAACGCCTACACACACACACGAACGCCTACACGCACACGCACGTACACAACACTCACTCACACACATGCATACATACACTTCCGCACCCACGCACCCACACACATGCGCCTACACAAACACACACGCTCGTGATTGCGAAAAACATAATTTGAATTCAAGATGCCAAAATTCAAATTAATTTTTTTTTTTCTCATTCTATCAATTTCCGTGACTAAAGTAGTACTTTTGACTGAAGGAAACCACCCCATTAATCGTTGTTAATAAATGGGCTGAATCCTTTTTAAAATTTATTTTATTCAACTCTCAACCCCGGTAGCAGAAACAGCACGACGCGACGCTGCGACGTACGTCGCGGATTCTTGCGAAAGGCAGCAGACTATTTTTTTTAGTTGTGGCGGAAAAAAAAACTTAAAACTTTTAAAGAGAAAAAATTTTGACTTCAGCAAACGAATATTTATACTGTACTTCCTGGGTTCTGGGATATAATCCACAAGTAACATGTACTTGGGGTTTTCAAGTTTGGCGTCTTATTTTTATGCATTTTTCGATTAATCTTATATCGACAAAATAATTTTTCAGACAACTTTTGTGATTCTTAATCTGTGTCGCAGACTGCTGAAAAAAATCTACTCCCGGCCTCTCAACTTCATATTTTAATTCTCAGCCAGTCATTAAAAATATTTAAAAATTACGTGACAAAATGAAAACAAATTAGAGCATTGGCGCCACCGTATATTTAGTATCCTATTACTTGCCAAAAATACTGCGAAACAGAATTTTACATTGTTTCAGTTTTGGCCTTTGCTTCAGAAAAAAAAAATTGTGACAGATTAAAAACATCAGAAATATTTTAAGGACAGTGACAATTTATTGCAAGGCTAAAAAAAATACTGAAGTGCTAATTTGTTTTTTCAAATCATTGGAAAAATTACCCGCATTTTTTTTTTCTTTTTTTTCCAAATAATGTTTTGTTGTTCTATATTATCACTTTTTTATCACTAAACTTTTCATTACTTTTGTCTGAAATTTGTTTCACATTATTATTATTATTCAATATCAAATCGCTAATGTGCGTGCACTGTTAAAACCAGAGCTGCTTGATGGATGAATTTTTTCACCCTAGGCTGCGAAGGCGGAGCCTCGGGGTGCATTGGAGGCTAGGAAATATTGTTGCGATGCCTTTTGGCACCTCAATGGATGAAAAACGTTAATGAAGGTGCCAACAGCCTACGCAATATCAATAGCAAAATATTTTCCTCCGTAAATGACCCTAGCTTGCGCATGCGCTCCGGCATAAATTCAACCACTTTAATGTCGGGTGCCAGTTTTTTCCCCATCTAAGGGTCGATTTCGGCTCCTTATTGGGTGCCGCTGGTGCTACAAGCGTTTCTCCCCTGAAAAGTGCCAAATGCAACCCGTAATTTTAACAGTGAATATGCATTTGCGCTTTTGTGAAAAGACAATTTTAATGAAAGAATATTGCTATGAAATAGTTTGTGAAAGAATACATCGTTGAATATGTTTTAATTCATCCATGTTGTTTTTGGCTTATGAAAACAGTAAAAGGAGAAGCAAATATCCAAAACATTAAAGAAAAGAGCGACAAAATTCGGAAACTGTGGAGTGAGATGTTGAGAAGCACTGATAAGCTTGATAACTCTTTTCGCACCAGCGCATCAACCATGAAATACAGGACACACCTCAGAAGCTCGAGTACAGGGCCCCAAATGCTGAAATAAATCAGAATATTAGTAGTGAGTAGAGAAAGAGCGTTCTTTTTAACCAAAGTACAGTAAACCCTCATAAATCTGGATCTCATTAAACCGGACTTCGCTTTATCCGGACAGCCACTCAGATGTACTGCATAAATAAAAGGAGGAATAATAAAAGGTGGTAAAATGATGTATTTTTGCAAGTAATGATTCGTATTTTTTAATTTTCTGTAATGCCGTTTTGTATTTCATTATCTTGAATTAAGAATACAATTTTTACTGTTAACAGTAGTTTACTTACGCAACGTGGCTCAATTTATAGGTTATTTTGTTTAATCTGTACTTTTATTAATTCTGACGATCTGGATCCTCTAGTCCTGATTAATGAGGTCTTTCTATGCTCTTTCAGTAAATGTAACATACGAGTTAACCATATGAGTTTGGTCAGGTCAGTTAATGAGGAAGAAATCAATAGCTCATCAAATTTTATGTATGAAAGCTTCAGTTCGTTTTTTCAACACTATGGTCTATGTAGTTAGAATTGGCGTGTCAAGGTCAAATAACATTCCCACTTTCTACACTTTCCCCCGTCTGGTTGTCATGGTTACGACACGATGAACTTTTCCCCCGCGTTGCTTCTGCAACACTTGCAGAAAAAACGGGGGGGGGGGGGATTCATAGTGCCGTAATCATGACGACCAGAAGGGGAAAGCAGTGGAGAGTAGGGAAGTTATTTTGTCTTGACACCCCGATTCTCATTACATTGACCAGGGGTTCCCAAAGTTTCCAATTCGCGTCGCCCTTTGAAAAACTAGAATTTTCTCACGGCTTCCTAGTGCAGTTCTATTATATACATATTGTTTTTACCATGGGTACTTTGTGGCACCCCTCACCTCTTCCGGCGGTACCCCATGATGCCCCGGCTCCTAGTTCGGGAAACTTTGACGTAGCCTATAGGTAGAAAGGAAGCATTGGATTCTGCAATAAGTGCATTGGAAGGTTATGGACTACTTCTTAGACTCTCAAATGCCCTTATTTGACTTTTTTTTTCTAAGATATTTGACTTTTTTTCTATTTAAACGTCGAGAATAACGTTTTTGCTGGCTGATCATGACGTGGGAAAGGGTTGCCTTTGGATGTGTGTCGCACCAAAGAGTTCTATAATAGGGTAGAGACTGAATCTGGCAACAGTTCCATGTTTCAGTAAGGGGAAAAATTAGAGTGGCAGAATCGGCAGAATACAAAATATATTGTATTGAGTTCGAGTCGACTAAAAGATTTTAATTTTGCTTTTCGCCTTTGTTTATGTTTTTAAAATGGTGAAATCTTGTTCATCATATGGTTGCACAAAAAGAGCAGCCGCACTCAATCAAAGTTTAAAAATTTTTAGATGAGTAATTAAAAAAGAAAACTTGATTCATGCTTGTGTATTGTGTTAGTGTTTACAAAAATGAATAATTTTGCATTTGATAAAAATATATTTCAAACTATTATCGAACTGTATGATGACAGATGGCTTGTGAAATATGTACAATTAACTTTTCATTGTGATGTGATTTAGTAAATCTGTCCGAAGTTTACTCAAAGGCAACGCAGTATTCTTGCTGGATACAACATACAGAAGTAATAAATTAGTGCAAATAAATTTGTTTCATGTTATTAAAATTAGAGGATCATCTTACAGACTGTTTGTTTCGTTAAAAATAAATGTGACATTGTAAATAAAAAATGATGCATAAAAGTTTTATTTATTTTTTCTTATGAAGCAGGGTTGAGTGATTTAAATCAGTTGATTTAAAAATAATTCATTGATTCACAAAAATCATGATTTTTAAAGATAAAATTTTTAAAAGTTCAAAAGGCTGAGTTTGATGGACATGAAGTTCAGAGTATTTTTATTAGAAAAACAATGAACAAACAAGTATTAATTATAAGTAATCTTACAAAAAGAAACAAAAAAAATCATATTGTTATTAAATAAATTTAATTGAAACCGAAAAAAAAATATAAAAAAATCATAGTAGCAATTACCATTAAAAGAGAAAGAAATTGTGTATATATATATATATATATATATATATATATATATATATATATATATATATATATATATATATATATATATATATGTAGATAGATGTGAAACGAGATTAAAAATAATAAATTAAATTGGATATGTACCTATTAAGAGTTAAGCTTAGAGTGGTTCAAAAAAAGAAAAAAACTTTTTTTAGCTAGAGTCCAGGACACACCCTATTTTATTTATTTATTTATTTATTTTTTAATTTTATTTATTTTTTTTTTTTTTTAGACTTACAAATAGTATTATGCTGTAAAAGTTTTAGTTTCTTTCTCAAATTTTAGGAGCGTGCTCAATTTAACATTAGTCGTAGCATGGAAAATGTCACAAATTTGGAAACATTTAATTTCCCCAGCTGTGTTTTTGCAAATAAATTTTTTTTGCAATGTATATGCATATTACTTTTGTATATTATAATATGTAGCATTGTTTTTTCAGTTTAATGTAATTTTTAACGCCCCTCCCCATACTTCCGATGTTTGAGTGAGGGAGTTGAGCACCCTATTTCAGTTGAAATAAGAAGTCAAAATCCTTCCGGTATATTACTATCCACAAGTCTAAAAATATTGAGGGGTGTCCTGTTATCTAGGAGAAACGTTTTTTTTTTTTTTTTTTTACATTTATTTTTGAACCACCCTAATTAAACTATTTACTTATTCACTAAAAAATAAACATACAATCATCCTCAACTTACAGTAAGTCAAAACAGTGGAAAAAAATATGCATGCGTTTTATAAGATAATAATTCTAAAAAACAGTCTTCTTTTCAGTCCTTGATGAGTTTTATTAAAATATTTAAAATACAAGAAGCATATGGTTTCCTTTTTTTCTTCGTGCATTTTATTTCAGGTGTTATTTTTCCAAAAAAAAAGGGGGGGGGATAATTCAATGGTTCTACGCTATTTTTATTCTTTCTCAGTTTATGTAATTCCATATTATTTCCTTTTTTTCCTTAGAAAAAAGAAAGGTGTTATTTGTTTTGATTTTTAAAAAATGTCTGGGAAATACACCCATATATGGATATGGGACTTATATATTGTAGCAAGATTTTATCAAGCTCTTATGTGTAATTATTTTTTACTGATTTCTGAATAATTCAAACTTAGGTTTTATGAATTTGTAACCATATATAGGAAAAGAATTATCTAATTTAACATCTAACTAGGGCATTTTAACTTGTTAATATTAGATACTATATTTAAATAAATTTAAATTTCAAAAATTCTATTTAAATCAAAAAAATCCGATTTAAATTAAAAAAATCCGAGTTTTATGTATATACTTTTAAAAATCTTGATTTTTATCAATCCTGTTATGAAGTAAGATCCAAAAGATCCAACAATTTAAACACTATATTTTATAATCTGTTTAATAAAATATGTAGAGTTTTTTGTTGTTCTTGAGTACTGATTAAAAATTTCCCGTTTTATCTGTTGAAAATCACTGTATTCTATCAGTGCATTATGTTTTTATACATCATTCATTAAAACTTTTTATACAGTTTAACCTCAAATTATTTGACAAAAATTCCCAGCATTCCATCGTTGTTTCCATTTGAAATTGCATTTGAGGAAAAATATCAACAATTTGACGCAGTAAAAAACATTTATCACCGCTTGAAATTTCAATACGTTTCATAACGAAACTGCCGTTCTTGCCACTCTAATCTCTCTCAAACCGGTCTCCGTGCTTGGTCATGGCGACCAATGGAAGCAGTATCCGAGTCGTTCCTCTACCCTATTATAGAACTCTTTGTGTCGCACCACAAACGGATCACATGCTGGAATTTACTAAATATTTAAAATCTTGATAAATTAACCGATAGGCTTAGTCGGAGTATCACGTTCCGCCAAGTAAAATACCCCAGTAAAGCCCTGGTTTCCTAGGAGCGAATCGTCGATCTTCGACGTCGCTCCTCGCTGTGACGCTGAAATCAAAGTCACCTGGATTCCGGTGTGGCCATTCACGACGTCGATTTAGCTCGGGCGTGCATGCGCAGAAGAATCACGTTTTTTCCTCGTCGAGGAGCAACGCCGACGATCGGCGAATTGGCTCCTACGAAACCAAGACTTAACTGTATTTAACGACTTCAGCAGCCGAGTGCGCCAGTGTCGCTTTTTTCATAAGCATTTGTGTAAAAAGGTGTTTTACGCGTACACTATAATCATTTTCAGCAATTTTTTTAGAGGGAACAACAGCTTCATAACTAAGTGAAAGGTAAGAGACACTTTTCAACGCAATTTAAAACCTTTCACATTTTTATTGTGTACATTATTGCTCTACGCTTCAGGCGGAGATGATTAGTGGTGGCATTTCTAGATGGTTAATCTAGTTATCTATTTTCTGTATTAGGAATGATGGTCTCCTGTTATGTGGCCTTTTAACAAATGACCATCGCTTTCCTAACGTTGAAAAGTAAAATGTCGAGAACGCAAATGCTTCCATGTTTGAAAATGAAACATAAAAATGAATAACATTTTACATTCTTAACGTCAATGTATTTGTGCAATAACTATTGATTATTATGTAACTAATAATTACCTGAGATCCAACAAACAACCAATTGCTACTGTTGTGAAAATGATATAAAGACCAGAAGCAGTAATAAGAAATGTAGATAAGATCTGAAAGGTAAAAAGAAACAGTTTAATAGAAAATTAAAAATATTACCCAAGAAAGAAAATTCTTCGCATTGCAAATGAAAAAAATATATAAATAAATTTAAAAAAAATGGAGGTGGCTCGAAATCAAATGAAAAATAACAATTAAAAGTAATACCAGTGTTAATATTACTAGATCGTTTATACTATGGAGGGGTGGGACCAGGGTTGCCAGATTTAAGAACAGTAAATACGGGACAAGCTTCTAAGAGTGAAGAGGGGGGGGGATATTTTTGTGGTTCAGGGCAATTACTGGTTATGGTGTATTTTTAAGGGGTGATAAACAATCATGTTTTAATAGCTTTCGAAAATTCCTCTCAGTATATTTATGGATGAGTACATATTTGGAGGAACTCTAACTCAAAGAATAAAGCATGCAATAATAAGTTCAATATACAGATCGACGTTGATAGAAACAGGTGCTGAATAGTTTAGTCACATTTTTTGTTTTACTTTACTTTTTTACCTTAAATACTATTTCGTATAGTAAAATATTGTTATTAGCTAGAATACGGTACCTAAGCCGTCCCGTATGAAGTTCCCCGGGATGCGGGACAACTTTTCAAAATACGGGACTGTCCCTTGAAATCCGGGAGGTCTGGAAACCCTGGGTGAGACTCACATTACAGCTAAATATTTAAAAGAAATTGTGTGTGTGTGTGTGTGTGTGTGTGTGTGTGTGTATACGAGGCCGTTGAGTGTAAAAGAAGACAATTCGTCGAATTGGATTTATGAAATAACAAATTCTTGTATAACGTGATGAAGCTTGATACAGTGTGGTGGTAAATGTTTTTTCCCCTTTTCGGTCTTCGATATACTAATGTTATATGTTTTCGCTCAAACATTTCAAGAGTATTAGTGAAAATGGAACGTTAGTTGAGCATTCTGCGCCAATAAAAAATCACCAGTCGTAATATTGGTATATTAGAATGAATTAGTAATAAAAGAAAGAAAGAAATACTGACGATGGTTTCTGAAACAATTAGTAATTGAACTTCCCTAAAAGTGCCTGAAATTAATAGACCAAATTAACAATGCATTGAATCACTGCATGAACAACAGGAAATAACCTGACGTTTCCGAATTTTCATGCAGTGATTCAATGCATTGTAATTCGGTCTATTAATTTCAAACACTTTCATGAAAGTTCAATTACTAGTTGTTTCAGAAACCATTGTCAGCATTTCTTTCTTTCTTTTATTACTAAATCATTCTAATGTACCAATATTATGACTTGATTTTCTTATTGGCGCAGAATGCTCAACTAACATTTCATTTTCACTAATACTCTTGAAATACTATTTCCGGGTAACGTACCGAGATTACATGGGTTTCCACCAATTTCATGTAAAATACATCACTATGATTTATTTTACTTTTCACTGCTGTGAAAAACATTTTAGCTACCAGTATAAAAATATATTCTTCTTCTTTGGAACCAGCCAACTATTTTTGGATGGTGTAATATTTCAAGAATTTCTTTGGCAAATGAAGCCTTTACGGTATTTGCTTGCAGTTCTGCCTTAGCATTTTTACTTTAGGAGCTTTCTAGGAAAATCAAGGAGAAGACAAGCTATTACTTAGGAATGTTTAAGTTTTCTCTTTAGGTTAATGATTTATTCCAAAAACATAACGGTCTTCTAACGGTTCTTCTCTGTAGGTTTCTGAATTCTAGAAAGATTCCAGATTAATTTCAGGAAGGGTTACTGACTTTTAACGGGAAACTTTCCTGTTTCTAAGGTATGATTCTGCGAGAAATCAGGCACCCTAGCTTCAAACTGCTTTCCTGGAACGTTTAGGAATTTATTACTTTTTACAGTGAATAAAAACTTTATAAATTGTTCATTAATTGAACTTCAATGAACGAATTGAAAGCCAGTGAATGAACTGAACTTTTACAAACACATTTTATCTAAACTATTCAGTGTTTAAAATATTTTTTCAACTTCTTATTTCCCGAAACATTAAAGTTAACATTTAGAGGCATCTGTCGTTGCACCTAAAAATAGCGGCGTATAGATAACATTAACCCGGTTAAGACTGGTGTCCCAAGATTATTTATTGCTTGTAGATTAACTAGTTAACTGAGTTAAATCGACTTTACGTTTATGAAACAAAACGCGGAAAGGTTCACACTTGCAATGAAATTGTAGTTGAAATTGAATACATATTCTCAGGAGTGAATTCATAAATTTTTCAGCACCGGAATGCAATGGAATTCCTTCAGTCAAAAGTACTACTTTTATTCACTCAGAGTAATAGAATAAGCAAAAAAAAAAAAAAAACACGGATCCAGAAAATACTTTCATTTTTCCAACATTTAAATTTCAATTTTTGTTTTCTCAATAGATTTTTAAAATAAATTGTTTCATCAAGTGACGTCACAAATGAAGATAGCCATCTCGAATAGGGGCGCGTGGTTGTCTTTTCTGGCAAGATATCACTTTTTGATGATTTTTATCACTGCGATCAATTTTTAGCGGAACGAGACTTGTTAGTTGAATAAAATATTAATTTGTCGAAATTTGGCAATGAGTCTTGAAATTTTGTTCTTGTAACCCTAGCGACTTGTTCACTTGTGATGTCAGCAAAGAAAATGAAAACAGCGACTGGACGTCTTTTAAGATTTTTTTTTTTTTAACAGAGAAAAATAAGAATTTTAGAAAACAAAAGTCTAATTTTAGAAGAAAAAAAATCATTCACCCCATGTTTTTGACCATGCTCTTTCGGAAAAAAATATTTTTGAAAAAAAGGAAACAACCCAGTTGAGAAATAATTGAATCGGAAGTCGTGACTAATTTTATGCGAGAGGAAATATTTTCTTCATTTGAATGGACTGTGAATTA
Source organism: Uloborus diversus (assembly GCF_026930045.1). Taxonomy (NCBI): domain Eukaryota; kingdom Metazoa; phylum Arthropoda; class Arachnida; order Araneae; family Uloboridae; genus Uloborus; species Uloborus diversus. Next base: position 163,601,324 of record NC_072734.1, on the reverse strand, counting down.
GTAATTTCTTTAAACCTGTTTCAATGAAATGCGTAGTTGCTCAAAAATTGTTAAATTTTCTGGTTTGAATACATTATCAAGCTTCTCCATAAATATGGCGGGATAATTTTTAAATGTGCATTAACTTTCGAATGAACACCAATAATTTACTTACTTTAAGACTCAAAATCAGTTGCAAATAGCCAATCACCAGTGCAGCCATATGCAATATAATGTATAACTCCAGCCACCTAGGTATACGTGGGTCATATATTAAATCTTCATCTTTAGGCTGAAAGAGAGAGTTTATATTTTAAGAACATGAACTCAAAAGATATTTTTTGAATCGCCTTTCGAAATGCCTTATCTATATGTTAAGCTGTTATAAGATTCATTGTGACCTATTCTGCCATCATGCTCAAAACACACACCGAAATGTGAGTCATTATTATTTTTCCTTAAAATTTGAGGCATTTAGTTTAATGAGTAATTTACCGCCCGTAGCCAATGCTAAGGCAGAAATACATGAAATACACCGCCAACTCAGTCAATTCCAGCCGAGGACTTCAGTTTCGTGCTTATTAGCATCACGAAACTGTAGTCCTTGGCTGGAATTGACTGAGTTGGCGGTGTATTTCAAGCATTTAGTTCAATTTAAATTTATTACAGAAACTCCTCATAACATCACATTTTGTTATACTGCGTGCTAAGCACAAAAGTCGTATCTGCACTTTTTATCAAATTTGAGTAACGGTCACCAGGTGGCTCTTTGTCACATATTTCACCTAAGTCACGGTCATATGTCAATGGGAAGTTTTTTTTGTTTTTTTTTTAATTCTGAAAACGTTATATCTGAATCAAATACAAAGAGCCTCTAAACTTTAAACTGCAATTTCTCATTTTGAACTCTGCTGCAGATACGGCTTTTGCGCCTGGCACGGCAGTATAATGCACGTTTGGATATATGGCGCTTTTTCATTGTCTCCCCAAAATTAATATATACCTTGCTTTCAATTGGAGACTACTGAAGTAAAATATTGCATTTCACAGAAAAACTAGTTTCTCCTTTTTTTTAAATCAATGAACAAAACTAGTATGCTTTCAATTGATCTAAATTCATTGTAGTTTAAGCAGTAACTTTATATTTTTGTTGCACTAATAGACAATAGAAATATTAGAAATATTTTCATTTTATCTATTAATTTTTCAAATCAATTTATTAGCTGATTTTTTTTTTTTTTTTTTTTTTTGTATCAAGAAGTAATTCTAATATCTATATCTCAGAGCCAGACGGACGTAAGTCACATAATCGCAAGTTTGCAGGAGAGAGGGAAAACGTTTTTCTGAAGCATGCAAAGGATGGAACGCGCGCTCTTTTTAACTCTAGTAAAAAGATTGAAGATTTTTTTTTCTTTTTTTTTTAAGAATTACGTTCACATAGTTCAATGCAAAATAAGCTTTTTCATACAATCTTACTAATATTATATATGCGAAAGTTTGTCTGTATGGATGTATGGATGTATGGATGTTTGTTACTCTTTCACGCAAAAACTACTGAACGGATTTTGATGAAACTTTACAATAATATAGCTTATGCATCAGAATAACACATAGGGTAGTTTTCGTCCCGTTATGGGGGGCAAAACCCCCTTAAGGGGGCAATAAAACACAGTTTTTGTATAAATTCTCTAATATTGGGATGAAAAAATACTTGGACATATTTACATTATATGTCCATCGAAAGCTCTGATTTTTCTGCTGAAGATGGCACCTGTTCGAAATTTCTAAGTAGAATAAAAAACGAGTTATGAGCTTTTTAGATCCATGTTCGAAGGCTTTCCTCAACTCAATACAGTATATAGTGTATTATCTCAACTCCCTGTCGATAGCGACAATTGTTGTATTGTTGACTTTCTTTGCTTTTCGTGATTGTTCAAGGCTTTTCTCAAGTCAAATCTTGAAGTAAGATTTTTGCACAAGATTGGCAAATAATACATGATTTGGCTGATGATTTTCCATTCCAACGGAACTTTGATGTAATTAATGGTTTTTATTATTATTTATGCTGATTGAACACTTACTCATTATCCAAACAACCAGCAGATCGCCAAAATTTTTGCAGAAAGATTTCCGTAGCTGATGCATTTGGCAGTTTTTTCAACGTTGCTGTTTTTGAAGCCGAAGACTACGTCATAATGTTTCTCAGCTTTCACCATGTAAACAAAATATCGCCAATCAAAGAATTTTCAAAAGACCTTTTTTACTGTGTTAAATAATCCAGCAACTAAATTAGGCAAATCCATAAACAGCACAAAAACGTCCATTAATTTTCCTTTTTGCACAATTTCAAACAATCACCAAATTGTATTACTTATTTTGGTAACATTTCGGATGAAACTGTTTAGCGCCATTTTATGGTGACCAAAAATATCTCAGCATCTGGCGACGATATCTCTGTAACGAAAATTAATATCATATCGTTTTACAAAGTAAGGAAAGAATGGGGGAGCATCATCGAAGGTACCCCGAAACGACTTTCGCAAATTCGGTAAAATTGCACCAAGAGCCACAATGATTGAAATTTCCCGAAATAACTAAAGCAAGTATAAGGGGATTACGAGCGCAGCTACTTTTTTTTAATCACTTCGTACTTCATTAACCATACAGAGAAGGTTTTAGACTCCATGTTAAAAAAAAGTATCAACATATTAATCTTTTTAAATATGAGAAGATTAATTTCATGTTTTTTAAATTTGTATATGCTTAAATATAGTGCTTTCGTTTCTAAATCAATACTACTTTGTTTTTTATACTTATTGCTATTTTAGTTTTATGGGTAAGGAAGAAACTCGATTTTTAATCACGTCAAAAAGATGTGTGTTAAATTCTTTCACTTAAAACAGAAAACAAAAGCAAGGAACGATTTTTTCTAATAATTATTACTGACCCAGGCAACGCCGGGTATTTTTGCTAGTGCCCTAATAAAAGGAAAATCGCAATTTTCGGATTTACGTTAGTCTGGGTCTAAAGTAAATATGACAGTAAACGATTTTTTTTTTTTTTTTTTTTTGAGCAATCACGATTGCTTATTGCTTTCATTTGACTGTTTTGGTGTCCTATCATTTTATTTTCCCACCAGCACCCTCTGCAGCACCACCGTCGACCGGGTGTCGCACTTCACGGTGCTGCTCCTCTTGCGAAAACCGGCTCCAGGTTGCGTCAATATTCTACACTTACACGCATACATACACGCATGTACACACACACAAACACACACATACATACACCTACACACATACACAAACACACACTCAAACACATACACACACACGCATACATACAGACACCTACACATACACACACGCCTGCACACAACTACTCACACACTCATCATGCCTGGACACAGACACAAACACATATGCCTACACACACTTACACATTACCCCCTCCACACACACAAACACTCATACACACAACTACCCACACACTCATACCTGCACGCAGACATAAACACACATGCCTACACATACACGTACCCCCTACACACAAACACACATACCCCCCCCCCCACACATACACAAACACATACGCCTACATACACACACACACACACACTCGTGATTGTGAAAAACATAATTTGAATTCAAGGTGTCAAAATTCAAATAAATTTTTCTTTTTTTTTTTTTTTGGTAGCTGGGTGCATTGAGAGAGAGATTTGTAAGTTAAAAGATTCGTTTTATTCTTCCTGACCTCCGTTTAATCGCGTTTTCGAATATATAGCGCGTTTTAGTTGCCTACCAATGAGGGTCGGGAGAGGGGGAGGGTACTGTATTAGTATTTTCAATTTAACCAGAAGAATTTTGATCCTGTGCTTATTAGGACCATTTTCGTAATCAAATAGCTTTCTTCGGTCGTAGAACTTTAAAGGCTTTTCTCTCTAGTTCTTAGAACGTTATCTTCAGTTTCAAAAGTTTTCCATCAATCATTAGAATTTTTTCTTCGTTATTACAATCCGTTCAGGCTCCTTAGGTTCCACATTAAAAGTTCCTCTCAGTTGTTAGAAATATTTCTTCTATTCTTAAGATTTGTGTGTAGGTACAATTCGAGTTTTTCCTTGGTCATGCAGATTTTACTCTTAACTTTTCTTCTAATGATTAGGATATTTCATTATTTAACTTCTTTTTTTTTCTTCTGTCATCATCTCTATTTCCTTAGATCTTAGGAATTCTTTCCTTAGTCATTAAATTTTTTTTTCATAGTTCTTAATAATTTTTTCCCATAATTAGTGCTTCTTAATTAATTAAACAATTTTTTCTATTATCAAATACCTTTCCTTAGGAATAAAGTAAAAGTTTTCGCAGATAAAATTTTTTACACAGTAATTTTAAACTATTCCCTTATTATCAGTAATTTTTTTCAGTTGGTCAGAAGGATTTTATATTTTATATTATTCCAGAAAGTATCAAGTTTATGAGTTTAGCTTCAACAGTGTACCTAGTTCGTCACGTTTACACCTACTTGCTAGTTTTTTCGGCAGTAAAAGCTGAACTAACATTTTAAATCTAAAAAAGTTTTTGTTTAAATTGCAGTCAAAAGGTTTTTATTACTCTCAATTCTAAAAGTGTCCAGGAGAATAACAAATGAAAATTTAATTCAATATTTGTGTTTCATACCATTCGTTATACTTGTTAAACTTGTACCTACTTCAGGAATATCTTCTATTGTACCTAGCCAAGGTTTCCCAGGACTCCATCCAGGACCTTTGATTATGGCAAATAGTTTGTTCTTGAAACCATCCACTGTGTTAAACTTCTTCCATATCGTTTGCAAATGGTTTGTCTGAAATTGGAAGAAAAGAAGTTATAAAACGCGAATTAGCTTGAATTTTGTTCACACTATGTTTCAAGAAAAATAAGGTAGGGTTGCTTACTTCATATAAAGCAGCATTAGCGCATTATTTAGTAGATATAGTTCATTTACTTTTTTAATACTGTCTGATCACGGACTGTATGGAAAGACGAACATCCGTTTTACAGACGGAAATGAATGCGTCTATTAGTTTTTTGGGATGTCAGCGTTTGCAGATGTAGCATGTTAGCCTCTAAATTAAGCAGAGACATTCAAATGAGTGAACACGAGTATCAAATTTTCTTTTCCCCTCATTCAGATAGATTCGTCTTATCTGGACGTTTGCCAATTCCATACAATCCGTGGGCGGACTGTAGTGTAATGACTAAAACTAGCAAACTATTTAAAAGCTGCATTTTGCTGCCCCATGGTCGGAGCTAAGGCTGAGAATTGCAAGTAAATACGGAACGACTCGGTTACAACATCCACAAAGGCTTGTTTTAAACTCAGCAGTCTGGAATATCAATACAACTGAGCAGCAGGCAAACAAACTCATATATAAGTTGAGTATATCTTCATTCTGGTAGCCAAAAATACATTAACGCACCAGCGAGAGGTCCGGAAATGCGATATGACTCCATACATGAAAAGTGAAGACAAAAGCAACAGGGGTAAAAGGCAACAAATCACCATCCCAAAGCCGGAGGAAAGGAAGAATTGCAGGCAAATACCAAACAGCTCAGTTACAGCAATCAGAGACTGCAGTTTCGCCCTTGTTTTGGGGCTCATCAATTCGAAATAGACTTAAAACAAGCAAGTCACAGCAACGTTACAAAGTGACGTTGCTGCGACGCCTTCATAATGTTACACTGATCGGTTACTAATTAACTGTTGCAGCAACGTCATAGTAAAGTCACATGAAATACGTCACAAATGTGTCAGACCATGACTCTTTTTGAGGCGTCACAATTCTTTCACTATGTGGCTGTGACCGTTGTGACTTTGGTATAACATGTTGTGCTATCAGAGAGTTGGTATATCTCTGAGTTTACATGTACATTTACAAATCATGACACTTTGATTGAAAAACCACTCATTCATATTTACCTGTATGTGGATCGGGTTGAAAGTTTTCAGAGGTTGAGTAACTCCATAAATAATTTTTTCGTCTTTTTCCAATTCAAATGTCCCAAACATTCGATCCCAAAGGATGAAAACGCTACCAAAGTTTTTATCAATGCATCTTCTGTTGCGACCTATAATTAAATACACATAAAATAGTATTATAAGTCAAGTTAGCTGAAAGTATTCAATTCTTTCACAAAAAGTACAAACTATAGTATATATTCCCTTTTTAAATTCGATAAATATTACGCTAACTCGCATATGCAGTTTTGACATGCTTTTAAATTCGTTAACGATTTCACTGGGTGATAATTTATTTACGTACAAAGACCTTTTTAATGTTACTGGAAAATACAATAATAAGTGTTTCTTTCATTCCTCTGTTTTATGCACATTAAGCGTGCTTTATGAATTTTATATGTGTTATAAAAAATTTATAACACGTATAATAAAATCATTTTTTGCGTTTATGTACATTCTATAACAAAAAAAATCGACGCACTACAAGAAGAAATTGGCACAATGAAACAAAGTTTTACATACAAGAGGACAACACTGATATAAGAAAGTGATTGCAAAATGATCATTTATTACTGGAAAAATCCCAAATGAAAGGATGTTTTAGACGGTTAAGTTAGAGGCACGCCCAGGCCGAAAATTAATGTACCGCTCATATTAATGTACCGTCGCTGGCAGCAAGAACGGGAGATACCCCCGAAGTGCACAACCGAAGGTGGTGGCGACTAGAAGGGGGTGAAGCCCACAAAGCACACTGCCGAAGGCGGAGTACAAGAGCCCATCGCACGCGGGTTATACGAGCCGTCGTATTCAGCGAGGTCCAGGTGGCCGCCGAAGAAAGCTGCTCTGGCCGGTTAGTAGGTAATTAAAAATCGTTCTTAATGCAAATGAATCTGGTTTTTGTGCCAAAAACATTAGTTTTGTTATTTTGAACTCAAAAGCTTCTTACAAACCTCATCTAGTGCAAATGATTCAGGTTGTTTGATAGCATAAACATTTTAATTGCAAGTTGTTGTTTTTCATCTCGATGTTTAAGAATTTCATGAAAAACTTCACTTTAATTGCAATTTTAAAAAAGAACAAAATCGAATTTCTGGACAAACCATTAGAGTTTGAGACCCTCCATGTTCTGAAAAAATGCCAAAATGTTGTTTTGAGTATAAATACCAATCATTATAATTTAAAAAAATGGAACGCGCATACTTTTTAAAATCAAAAATTTGAACATAAGAAATTGTATAAACTGCCTGCTTTGATTCAACTGAAAGGAGAAAATTACGAAAGATTACTACTCATGGCCAAAAAGTGAACCTAGTGAAATCAACTCTCTCTTGATAAATATTAATCCCAATGAAAAATTCACAATATTTAACAACACATTTAAGCAAATAAATTCATCCTTTTTGCCCAATGAAATATTTTTAATGAATATTATTTCGATTCTGTATTTTGTAGAAATCATTTTGTAAATAAAAGGAAAAAAATAATCATTACTTACCATGGTGTACCCTATGGTGACTTGGCGTAACGAATACATATTCAATAATACCAAGAGTTTTAACCAGCTAAAATTTTAAAATGTATTTATTAGTTTATTATGTTTACTGGGTTTTAGTTTTTTTTTAATGTACTTAACTAATATTTTTACGAACATTTTTATGTACAGTGGCTCTCAAAAGTGTTCGTACACCTAGAAATTTAGTAGTAAAACCAAAATAACGCAAAACTGAATTCGAATTTGAAATCCAATTTTTTTTTCACACCATCCTTATGCCATTCTGTATAAAACCCAGTAGTTTTTTTCAAAACATTGCCAAATTTTATTTTTGAAATTTGTCAGAAAACGAAGAGACAGAGAAAAAATACGCCACAAAAGTCATCGTACACTGAAATATTTTCGAATAAATTCATAATTAAAATTATCATATGTGGTTTCTTTATTATTTTTGCATTGTAATAACACTGTAAAGTCATTTGCCTTTAATTTTTTGTTTATTTATTCCCTAATATTCTGCTTATTATTTTTAAATGGCAGGTATACGTAGAAAACAACAAACACGATTCGAAATTTGACCCTCACAGTAGCCGTAAATTGGTTCGAAATGTCTCTAAATTGGTTAATTTATATCATTCCATAGTGAAGTGCTTGATAAAATGCTTTAAAGACAAGAATCGGATCAAAAACAAGGTAAGAAAAGGTCAACTGGCAAAGTTAACAATGCGTGATCGGAGGTTTACAGTTAAAAAAAATATTAAAAATACACATTTCAGAGCTGCAAAAGTTTCTGCAGAATTGAATGAAACATTTTACGTTTAATTTTCACCTAAAATCGTTCGCCTAGTTCTCTGATTAACAGGATTAAAGAGGACCTCTTCCTGCAGAAATTTTCTTGTTCGTGCAAAAAACAGTAAGCTTACGCTTTCCGTCGTAAAATCAATGCTAAATAAGCTCAAAACGTTTTGGAACAACGTCTTACTTATAGATGAAAATAAAATCAACATTTTGGGTTTAGCTGTTGTATAGTTATAAATGGAAGGAAAAAAAACGATGAATTTAATTACGGGACGCTGGAGCGTCCCGCCCCGCCAAGGAAACCAAACGTCAGCAGCCAACAGAAGCAAATCCACCGCCAAAGGCGAAAGAAAATAAAAGCGACCAAGATCACGGGACGCGGGAGCGTCCCGTAACGCCAAGGAAACCAAACGTCAGCAGCCTACAGAAGCAAATCCACCGCCAAAGACGAAAGAAAATAAAAGCGACCAAGAACAAGATTACACGACAGAACAAATTCGGGTTTTTGGGTTTTTCACCCCTCAGTATCTCAGCCCCATGAAGACCCCCGGAGTTGATTTTTGGTACACTCAATCTCTAGTGGCCCCTGACGCCGTAAACCAAAATACAATCCCCTGGACCATCAGGGGGGAGGAGGTATCAAAGTTATAAAATCGCTGTTCAAAAAAGTTTTCGCTTTCTTTGACAGGGCTACAGCCCAGACGAAAAAAGGAATCAAGCTGAAATTTCGCACACACATTCCTTGTGGCCTACTGATATGCCTTTTGTGCCATTTTACCCCCTCCCCTTCCCCCCTCGTTTTTACCCCCCAAATTGTACCTTCCCGGGGTTCTATCACAGCCCCCGGGCGGCTACGGTAATGATTTTATGTATACATATTCTTGGGGGGTCATTGAGTACATATACAAAAATTCAACCCCCAGGGACATCATGGACCGGAGTAATTAAAATTTGAAAATCACTAATTTTCCCTAAATTCTTATGTACTTACTCTCAGCTCATAGGGTTTGTTTATCTCGGACTGCAATTGCAAGGTTAGAACAGATCTAACAGTTATTTCAAAGTTGTCTTAGGAAATGAAATTCAATCAAGACTAAAACATATCCAACAGTTGCAACTAGACGTTAAATCACGGATATCACAAACTTGCCACAACGACTGCGCATGCGCGCGGACTTGGTTCATTGGGCTTTCTGTTTTTAAGATTCCATGTTATTTGTTTATATTTAAGCAGAGAAACAAATTAATGAATGAGATTAGAATGCTGTCCTCCCCCCCCCCAAAGTTTTGCCGATACGAAATTTCTTTCCCCCTGTTTTTCAGTTTTAATATATTTATGGAGGGAAGAAATTTTAAATGTCGGCGCGAAACTGGGGTTAAACCATTACAATATTTTACGAGACAAATTATATGAAACTGTACGCATATGAATACGGCACATATAACTTTTTAATTGAAAGCGAAAAATAGCACTTTTTTTATTGGTTTGCTTACTTTCTAAATTAATGGATTTTTCACAAACAACACATAATGAATTGAAAATATATGAAATACGTGTGTGGATATCCGTAGTGTGCAGTAATTTGTTAGCTGAAAAAGTTTTTGCAATTAATTTAAGCAAGACTTTTAATGAGCTTAGTCCGCGCGCAACATGCGCATTCGCTATGGCAAATTTGGGATATCCGCGATTTGACATCGAGTAAAGTTGTATAGATCTTCTGACACATTCAAATTTAAATAATTTAATTGCTTAGGTTTTTTTTTTTTTTTTTTTTTTTTTTTTGCTTGCTTGGTGACAACATGCGTTATTTCGTTTTTTAAATGAACTTTTAAACAAAACTTGGTATTAAACAAGACAAAGACTTCTATCAAGAAAAAGATAAATCACCAAACAATTAAAATTATCCCATAAAACGTAAAATAATCCACGATTCAAGAAAAAATGTAATTAAACAAAAAGTGAAAAGCTAGATTAAAATAGCCCTCAAGCTGTAAAACATTTAAAGAAACCTTCATGAAAATGTTGAATAATCTGTCAAATAAAGAAACTGTAATAGAATTTATTGCGAAGTTGTGAAATACTCGAAAACAATATAATTTAAAATATAGCTTTTTATTATCCAAGATGTTTTCTTTGCAACAGAGAGGATACAAGGATTGCAATAAAATTTAAACCGCCCAATTCTCGCAAAATGAACATAGAATCTTAATAGTCAGAAAATAACTTGACGTAAAATTAGGCTAGCCATTATTGTTCCTTAAAATTCAAAACAGCGTTGTTTCAATTGAAAATTTTCTGACTGGAAGTTCTCAATTCTAAAAATACAAAGTAATAATATCAATGCAAAAAGATGTGATATCTCATCAAAAACAACCCTGTTGTAAAAATTTCCCCGCCAAGAAAACCTTTAACTTTTCCGCACAAAAAAGAAAACCTGCATCCTAAACCCAAAAACCCTCAGCCATAAAAAGTTATGATATCTAGTTTGCCCGCCAAGTATCTGCCAAACTATCATCCTTCCTTCTCCTTATTGGTGAGCAAAAAGCTTCCCGCCGAACAAGATAAACAATTTAAAAGATCTATCCATATTTCTGAGGAGTTGAAGGTGGGAGGAGGTTCTAATGGAAGTAGCTGTGATGAAAAAGGAGGAGAGGGAGGATGATAGTTTGGCAGATACTTGGCGGGCAAACTAGATATCATAACTTTTATGGCTGAGGGTTTTTGGGTTTAAGATGCAGGTTTTCTTTTTTGTGCGGAAAAGTTAAAGGTTTTCTTGGCGGGGAAATTTTTACAACAGGGTTGTTCTTGATGAGATCTTAAGAACTTGGTTGGATCAGTTAATCAGGACAGTGAAGGTGTTCTTGTGTGAGGGTGCATCTCAGCATCAGGACTTGGAAATTTGGAATTTTTTAATGAAATAATGAATCATGATGTTCATTTAAATATTTCAAAAAATAATTTTAAAGTATTAGCCCAAAATTTGGTATTCGGAAACAACTTTGTTTTTTATCAAGATAACGATAAGAAGCACACGTTTGCGTTTGATGCCTCAAAATTTGTCCTTATAAGCTTAGAAATCTCCTCAATCGCCAGATTTGAACTTAATGGAACATATTTGGAGATATCTGGTGGTTAGATGACGAAAATACACCATTGAAACGAAACGCGAACTAGAAACAGTAAGACTCGAAGTGCGGCTGAACACTTACTCAGAAATTGCAGAAAAAAAGAAAGAAAAAACAATGAAATCTATTCCCAGACGTTTAAAAGCAGTTGTTGCTACTGCATGATATTCTACAAAAAAATAACTTAGTAAAAAGTTAGACTATTTACTATTTTTTTGACATTTTTTCAAAGTGTACAAAGACTTTTGTGAGATAAAATTTCCGACACTTTTTGGTTTTTGATTTTTAAAAAATTAAGTTTTAATGTTTTATTAAAAATTTTCATGTAGTTTTGTTTAAAATAGGTCATAGATCTTATAATAAAATATCTATTTCGAAATATTAGTTCTAACCATTGGATAAGGGCCTATTTCATTGAAAGTCGTAGGTGTACGAACACTTTTGGGAGCCACTATACATCAAAAATAATTTCACTAATATTTAATAGTGATATATATAAATTTTGCTATTTTTGCGTCTAAAACTACGTAACTAAGCGTAGATATGTATAAACATTTGTTAATTTACATTAGATTATCCCCCGACATTAGATGATATGACTAGACTACATTAATTTCAGTTTAAATAAGAGGGTGAAAGCTTCAAAACTTTAACCCAATAGTTTGGTTTGGACAGAGCCTCTTTCTTCATGATAAAATTTGTGTGATTAAAATAAGAAGCTCTTGTTTTAATTTCATTTCTCAACTGTCCTTTCTTTAGCTAGTGTAAAAATGAATTTGGGGAAAATAACTACGATTTTTTTTATAACAGTTTAATGAATCACAGAAGAAAAATATGTTTCAAAAAGCTCAAAGCACGTCTTCTCAATGTTTTTTTGCAATTTAATGTTGATTATATTGAGTTTTAATCACACAAGTAGTTTATTTATAGTTCTTCATCCTCATTTCTTAAGAAACTAGAAAACAACTCATCATGGTATGACGTAGGCAAATTGCCTTTTTATCAGTGAGATTGGCCTTCAAATTTGATCTAATAAATATCTGTACCTCAAAGCTAGGCCGATGTAAGTCACATTTTCACTTCTTTTCAGAAGAGCGTAAAAACGCTAGTTTACTTTACTACATACAAAAATTGGGAAGCACGCTGTTATAAAACTAGTCAGTACATGTGAAGGTACATGTATTGTATCAAAACAAAATCTCGTTGTTTTGACTTAATGCAGAGTATAAATCTATTCATACAGTCTGACCACGATGAGGTGGAAAGGCTAATATCCAGTTTACGGGCGGAAATGGGCGCATCTATTAGTTTCCATTTATACTTTCCTTTTTAAATGAAATTACCGAATTTTATGTGCTTCAACAATGAAATAATGTCCTCACGCTAATCATTTACAACCTGTGGTTTCGTACTAAGTTAGGAATTGACGGACATAAGTACATACATTTTATCGCAAGTTTCATTGTTGATGACGTCAGAGCGTTACTCGATCAGTGATTTTGTTTGTTATATTTATAAAGATTCACCCTTCTTGAGAAATGCGAAAGTGAGAGTGCGCGTAAAAGTAGGTGGTTATTCCTGCTAGAGGGATAAAGATTAAATTCAGATTGCGAAAAAGCTGTAAAATTAGTAACAGTGTTGCATTTGGTGATTTTATTCTGGTACATAATAATCTGGTACATTATAAGAAAAAAAATTCTATGTATTAAAAGAGAAGAAATTATTTCTGATTAAAGAAACAAGTATGATATAACAAATCGTGACTTCGCGAAAACAGTAAAAAAAAACTTTTTTTTTTCTTGACTTTTTTTGCAACTCGAATTCGATCCTATTTTTCTAATGAGAACATAAACTTTCTGTCACCATTTTGAAATGAACTTCAGATACGCTTATAAGCTGTTTAAATTAAAGCATTAGGTAAACAATCAGCCAACCTTACATCACTAACCTCTAGCAACAGAAATCATTGCGTTTATTTCATACACACATCTGCGCGACAATATTTCATTTTGGATAACGCAAAAATATATAACTTGATATTAGAACAGTGTTATTCAATTTCTCAGTTTTACAAATCTAAGAAAGCATTCATGTTAAAATTAATTTAGGCTTATCATTTCTATTTTTTAAAGTTATTTCATTCAGTTATTCACTTTTATTTATTTGTTTCATTTTATTGTTCTCACACTCGTGTTCTCATAGAATAATCCTTCAGTCAGAAATAGATTTAACTGAATAAAGCTTATAGTTTATGCAAATTCATAACAATCCACAAATAAATTTGGTATAAATTTATCTTTTATATGTGACTCAATAAAAAGAATGTCTAATAAGAGCTTAATGGATTTTATTTTTCTAAAAAAAAAATTAAATGTTTCATTTAAACCAAATTTTTAAAAGCGTAAAAATGGCAGTAAACATTGTCAGACACTCTGAAAGTATTACATTACTTTTTTTTATATTAAACGTAATTTCAAGTCTGGAAAATAAATTGAATTATGAGAATCCTTTTATCATACTTACATCAGTATGAAGCCAATACTGAAATATCACGTTTAGCTGATAATGCACCAGGAAAGTAGACGGTGGAACAGCAAACGCCATTGGTAAATACGTTAGCTAAATGAATATAGAATAGTAATTATTTTTTTAGTTGCAAAAACTAAATAAACCTATTCAACTTCAAATATCAATTTGATTAACCAGACTTACTACTCGGTAAGTTTGTGAATTAATTGATGTAAAAGAATTACAGTGTGACCTCATTTTGGGGAGCATGGGTTAAAGTGTGAAGATTTTCTGCTTTGATGAAAGTTCAGTTAACAGTAAAATCAATTTTAGAAAAATATACTCCCGAAGAAGTTGCACGTAAATAAAATGAACTAATAAAAAAGTAAAACTCATGTTTATTGAGTTGTCCGCGAAAAATATACAAAAGCAAAAACAAAAACGGTATGTTGCAGCCATCACGAAACTTTCTTCCTCCCCAAATTTGATTTCTTGACGGTACTTAAGCTTACGTGTTCTGGCAACTTGCTGGGTCTGATTTCCTGTTGTGGTGGAAGTGCGAGTTGTGTATTATTGCAACCATATTGGCACATTGTTGGCGCCTTTGAAGCTTTTTTTTTTTCCTTTTTTTTTTATTTTAAGCAGATGAATAATATGAAGTTGAATAGCAGTCATGTTCAACAAGAAAATAGTAAATTGTAGTAAACCTTGGTGCTATTGGCACCCAAAACTAATCAGCACCACATCCCAATCGAGGCCATTTGTATACCTTAATTTAACAAGTACAGTGGACTCTCTCTATTCTGAACACTCATGGGAGCTCATCACCGCATTTTGCTTGAAAGCAATCTAACTTAAAATATTTTGAATGCTAATTGGGACAACGATTGAATCCTGTAAATATAGTTCAGGGGCAGAAACTTCAGGCTCATATTGCCCAGCTGAATAATTTTATGTTATGCTATAACATTCCAGGAAAATAATTTTTCCTCTTCCTCTCTCCATCTCCCCCTTAATGCTCTTCAATCGTTGTCGTAAAATTGTGAATGTATTTCAGGTTTTTCCAATTTGGTTCATAGGAACTCCCGAGTACCGATTGTGAACATGTTCTGTATATAGAGACGTAGCAACTGAACAGGGTTAAAAAGGCGTTCATAATACTGGGGTGTTCATATATAAGGTGTTCAGAGTGCAGAGACGTCAGCCTATGTTAAGTCTGTGGAGTTTTACCTGGATCATCAAAATGTATTCAGAATACCGGGTTGTTCACATTAAGGAGTGCTCAGGTAGAGAGAATCCACCGCACACGCACATGGAAACACAATGTCAAAAGGCAAGTTTAAAAATTGCATGAGAAAAACATTTTTTTACATCTCATTTTGAGTGTCTATTTTTGCGTATCAGTGATAAGAAAAGCATCGAACTTACCCAAAGTGTAGAACTTGTAAAAATACTCAAGCGCAATGGTGTTGTCATATTGTAGTCTTCAGAGCTGTGGTGTGGTTCATGGAACAGCCACAATATGCTTATTTCTGAAATTAGATAATGAACGTTGAAAGCTTCTTTAGTGAAATCTGTGTATAACGATACTGCTTATAACAAAAACCTGTCTATAACGATATTTTCTTTGGTCCCAGAAAAATGTCAGCATGAATAATCAAACTGTCTATAGCAATATTTTTTTAGGTCCCAACAGTATCGTTGCAGACAGGTTTTACTGTACTACAATAAATACTACAGAAAACAAGTGAAATACTTTTAATAACTTCTTAAAACTTCAAAATTCTAGCAAGTCACTAAAATTACTTTTCATTGCAAATTAAGTTTTCTCTCGTACAGACTTTAAGTGACGAGCTTTGAAGCTACTAAATTAACTTTCAATTTGTATTTATTTTTTTATTAGTAATAAATGAATACATCTTTCTTTTTAAGAAAACTAGTTACAGTAAAACCTGTAAAGTTGACCACCCCTGTAAGTTGACCACCTGTCTAATGCAACATTCAAACAGCGGCCGCACATCACGTTCGCCACGTAAAGCGGACAGAGTAACGTTTTCCGAAAAGGGAGAAGCATTCATACTTTGCGGAACGCGAAAAAGTCACATGTCAGTCTCTCATCCAATAGAGAGAGCGGGCACATCTCGTAGAGACCAATGCAATGCGACGCCCAACTCTACGGACCGTCAGAAATCTGGCTTCTCGTCCCGTCGACAGGTCCCGTACAATACGGCTTGCTGTCATGGCAACGCCGGTCGAAAACTGGTTTTAGGGAGAAAAGCATACGTCGGTGACGGATGTGCGGACGTAGTGTGAATGTTGCATAATGCAACATTCAAACAGCGTCCGCACATCACGTTCGAAACGTAAAGCGGACAGAGTAACGTTTTCCAAAAAGGGAGAAGCATTCATACTTTGCGGAACGCGAAAAAGGCACATGTCTGTCTCTCACCCAATAGAGAGAGCGCGCTCATCTCGTGGAGACCAATGAAATGCGACGCCCAACTCTACGGACGTCAGAGCCGTCAGATATCAGGCTTCTCGTCCCGTCGACGGGTCCCGTACAATACGGCTTGCTGTCATGGCAACGCCGGTCGAAAACTGGTTTTAGGGAGAAAAGCATACGTCGGTGACGGATGTGCGGACGTAGTGTGAATGTTGCATAAGTTGACCGCTATTTTCAGGCACAGAATTAGATCTTATCATATAATTCAACCTCTATAAGTTGACCACCTATTTAAGTTGACCACTAAAGTAGTGCACCGCAAGTGGTCAACTTACACAGGTTTCACTACTTGTTTTCAATTTTGCTTTGAATTCGGAAAAACGAGAAGAAAAAAAGGCAACAATTTGTAACTTACGGTGCGTTGCTCTGTGCATCCAATAGAAACCGAAGTCAGTACATATGAGGCACAGTATCCAAGTCCAAATGGAATCCCAAGGCAAAGTACAAAAGCGCCAGTTGTTGTAAATCCAGGTATATACAATAAGTTCAATTCCATACAAGGGGATTCTATCGAAAAAGAAAAAGTGATTCGAAACTCAACAACTAACTTGTTTAGCAATTTTAAGAATGAAGTTCATTTTTTTTGCAATGATTGTTTTTTTTTTAGAGACGTCCGCGGAGAATCTCTGTCAATGGCTCATTTCTTCATAAAATTTATGAAATTTCACAGATTATTCTTCAAATATTTAATTTTTCAAAAATTTTAGAAATAAATATTTAATGTGTCAAAAAAAAAAACTGAAAATATGCTTTTGTTTTTACTTCCTTTTACGAAGTAAAGGAAGTATTGTATTCACGAAAACATTTTCATCCAAAAAACGGCCTTAATTTCCATTTTGGTGTTATCTGCATTTATTAACTGCACTGAAACACTTTGTGTAGCCTTTTTTTTCCCTGCTCAATTTGCTATTGATAATGCATTCATCGAGTAAAACGTCATGTCAAAGTTGACCATGTAAGATCAGAGATGAGGGTCAGAAGGACATTTTTCTACAGGAACGGAAAACCTGATACGTCTAAGTGTTCGGAAAGATTAAAAAACACTGCTGTACATAAGGCCGGACTGACTAAATGTGAGGCCCAAGGCCCACAATGCTTTGAAGCCCCCCTCTCTATTCTATCAAATTAAATCAATGCAGAATAATGTTTAACAATATTTTAGAGGTATGTTTTCAATTAATAAATCATTATTTTTCATTATTTTCGCAAAAATGCATGATTTTTTAAAGCTATGTATAAGTTTTTTTTAAAATGGGGCCCCTGAGTTAGGTGGGGGCCCAGGTCTAGTTGGCCTGTGCGGTAATCAGGCCCTGGCTGTACAGGAAAATTGAACAGTTGCTTGAGTCCCGTACTCCATTGGCTCTGAGGCAATTCTATAAAGCTCTATACTCAAGAGGCTTTTCATGGATTTCTTTTGACGTCAGTCACATCTGTAAAGGACTACTACAGTATGGTTGGACATAAAAAGTAATTCTATTATGCTGACTTTAATAAACTTCGCTATGACGTCAGACTCGATAAGAACATTATCAATGGCAAATCAAAACATTGGCATATAAAGGAACTCCTCAAGAAAATGTTCAGCTTAAAAATAGTCAACTATCTTGCTTGGAAATGTAAATGAAAGCAGCCATAATTTGAATGTTAAATTATATACAGTGATTCAGTGATACATTAATAAAATTGATCAGATGATGAAAAACGCAATTTAAACACAAGTCAGTTTAGTTCATTATTGGAGAATAATTTTGAGCTTCAGTTTAGATTTCTGGACCTAGAGACCTCCCCGTTTATTCCTACGACAATGAATCAAAACAATAATGAAAAATGTCGTCACAAACTATTTCAGAGCTATTGATAAATGTAGATAATTGATCAATAAGGCAACAAAAATAGTAATAGAATTTAAATGAAACAAAAGAAGACAGTTCTTTTATGTACTTACTTAAATAATTCCACCAGCATTCCTTGGCAGATATTCGCTACTGAATCGTTCAGTCGCATTATTTTTCTCCCTTGCAATAAACGGATACATTGCTCTAAGATAATAACAAATATAAAAGCAGGTGTCACCTACGGGAACAAATCAATTTGAGTTATCTTAATTTTTAGACCAATTGCATTTTTGATTGAATGATATTAGTAGCTTATTTTATTTCATATCTAAGCTCGGATGACATTTGTGTCAATGACAAAGGCGCCCATTGGTATGGGCCGAAAAATGAATAATTTAAATAAGCGACATCAAATAGCAAAAACAATGCTGTGCTTTTTCATTCTAAATATGGGAAAAAACCGCAATACTTACCTTTTTAAATCGCGTATAAATTTTAATGTTTGGAGAAGAAAAAAAAATTTAAGTGCAAATTGAAAAGTTTATGTATTTAACCACTTTTTTTTTTTTTTTTTTTTTTTTTTGTCCTAATGCCATTTAAGTGATTCCTTTTAACAGTTTTCATGTATCATTAAAATAGTTATAGTCATTTAGTTTTATGTCACGCATAAGGTCTAAAGTTTCGTGAAAGTAACCAAAAATTCCCTTTTTTTGCACAGTACATTTTTTTTTACATTTTTGGCAATAATTGCGCAGTGTGTGTCTGTAATGAAAAAAAAAAAATTCATTACATTATCAACTCGGAGCCCACCATGAGGAGGTGGCTGCCTCTTCGCGTTCCGTCCAACTTTCCCCATCCACTCAGCCAAGTAGGACAGTTATATTATATTGCATATTGTAAATATTTACTTTTACAGTCACTACGCATAAACTACTTTTGTGTCAAGGTTTAATCAAGTACTCAGTTTTGGTATTGATGAACGCGAGTAACTACCAAAATATCCTTGTTTATCATGTTTTTCATTATTCAAGGAATATAAAGTTAACATAAAGTTAAAACATTCGAAGTTAAAATAAAAACACATTGAGAGAGACAACGAGAGATCAGTCAATCAACTCTTCAGAGTTCAAAGATTCAAAACATCAAAACTTAATGTTGGTGGCAGAAATTCTCTCATATCTACAGCAATATTTCTTGACTGCTTGATATCTTGCTTTGAGTATTCTTCTGTTTATATAATATATTGACTGTCGTACTCTGCCATGGCCAATAACAATTTCTAAGGTTAGTTAAGTATGCATTTGTTTTAATTACAAGGAATCGTGGTTAGTGCACCATTACTTTTGAGGGGGAGGAGCACCACTGAATTAGGTTCTAAAAATAAATTTATCTGTAATTAAACTTTGAACTAAGTCATAAAGTTAGAATGTTACCACAGTTGTAAAATATTAACTCACCTCCTTATAGTAATCCGGCACAGAATCCACATTTTCAAATAGATGGTCATAAGGGTTCATAAGATACCACATATAACCCAATTTCGTCGGGAATGTTCTTACCCAATTCATATTGAGTCAACTTCCGTCCTCATACGACTCATTGAAAATGTTCGGAAGATAATGTCTTCTAGAATTAAAAGCATTTGTGAAGGTTGTAGAAGACACTTCGGCATATTGACTTAAAAGCCACCCCTCTGCAAAGAGAATTCTTTCTGCTCGGCAAATATTGCGTAAATCATTTGCAAATATTTACTTTTGTACGATTTTTTTCTTTTCATTTACATCGACCATGTGGAAGCCTTAAAATAATGCAGTTCGACCTTGGAGTTGAAATGATGTCAAGAGCTATCAACTGCGGCTTGTGGAGATGCCTTTGAAGGTTTAGACAAGATTTGAGTGGTATTAGTTTCCTCAAGTACATCTGCTCTTTTAAAGAGGGAAGGGGGAATTTAAGTTATACAATTTAGAAAGTACTTAATAATATTTAACAAACATTTAGTTACATGCCTGCCGTATTACCACAACTTTATACGTAGTTGCTTGAAATTACACATCTTGTTTCCTCTCTTAGGAATATATTTCTATCATCAATGACGTCCACATCAATCTTAACAAATGTGAAATAACATTATTCATTGTTTTTATTCCGATGCTTCCTTATTAATACTAATATTGCATTTGCCCCGAAAAGTAAACCACCCCATATATGTTAATAATTTGGAGAACAACACTACCTAGCAGCCAACCTATTACAAAGTGAACTGATCCATTTTCGAAATGATTCCATTTTTTCCTCTGTCTGGATCTCTGTGACGCGCATAGCGCCTAGACCGTTCGGCCGATTTTCATGAAATTTGGAACAAAATTAGTTTGTATTATGCTGGTGTGCATCTCGAAGCGATTTTTTGAAAATTCGATTTTGTTCTTTTTATATTCCAATTTTAAAAAAATTTTACCGAGCAAATTATCACAACGTGGACGAATAAATTACTATTATTCATCATCCATCATTTGTAAATATACAGGCGAACCAAATGACCTTTTAATTTTCCACTACGGGCAAAGCTGTGCGGGTACCACTAGTAGCCTATAAACATGTACTCATATTGCACTCATCAACCTAGCTTTAAAATTCACTTTTCAATATGAAGCCATACACCTTGTTTGCGGATCTTTCGCTGATGTGCTGAAATATTTTTAACTGCTTGTGGAACATATGCTCACAGATTTTTGCCTTAAACTCCTCTATGGTTACTTCAGACTAATGAGCTCAAATCAAACCTCTCCTACTCCCTATATGTATACCAAAAATTACAATATTTTGCTTTAATTTAAAAAGCAATTCCAGACCATACTTCAGGACATTTCTCCCTTTCTCCATATACACGTCCACTTCTCCTAGTTGTTGTTGTCTTGTGCCAGCTAGGCTGCGGTCTCTACATTCTGTAATAAGCTATTTGGTATTTGCTTGCAATTCTGCTTAGCTCCAAGGGACGGTAACTTTTATCTTTATGTGGCGAGGTTAAAATGAGAGTAGTAAAACTTATCCTCGAGTAATTAAAGGTTTAATCATAAAAATGTCTGCAACAAAATCAAGACGGCGTAGTTTTTTCCCCCCCCCCCCAAGATAGAAGGATTTTTTCACAAAAAATAGTTTCTTTTTATCATGCATAAACTTAAAACAAATGTTCTCAAAACTCATTTTTAAGTAACTATTTGACAAATCTTCCAACTGCTGTACGATATTTTTAAAGAAAGAAAGTAAAATGGGTAGGCAAAAACTATTTTAAGAAAAGACATGCATTCCGGAACTAGGTGTCGCTACACATTTTGGAATGCCGTGAAGTGTCTTGGCTACAAGGGCAAATATAAGGAAGCGGCCCAGGGGGCTTTAGCCACTCCAAATATCTTGAAAAATAAATAACTAAAGATTGTTTTTATTATTTGGTTTAAATTTGCTCGCAAGTAATTTCCCTACCTTTAGCTTCAAACAAAATAAATAAATAAGCAACGATAACAATAATAGCAATTATACCTTAGATGGCACTCGAGCAGTGGCGCAACCAGAGGGGGTCAGGGGATCCGTGCCTCTTATTCAAGAAAAGAAAAGAACTTGTCTTCAGAAAACAAGATCATTTTGATCAGAAAAAAGCAAATAATGTTTTTAAAAAAAAATCTTAATTGTTTTAAAAAGAAATCTTAAAATTAAAAGTTTTTAATAGATGCAAATTATTGGTCAGCAAATTGCGTTTCCCTTTCTTCCTTTTATTCCCTTCTTTTCTAGTCAGTTTGACAGTAAGATTCATAAAAATGCTGTTCCCCTTAGCTCTCCTTCTAGCTAAAAATTAAAACTAAGGTTTAATTGCACTGCGTGACATTAAAAAAAAAAAGAAAGAAAGAAAAAGAAAGAAAGAAAAGAAAATTAAAAAAAAAAAAAAAAAAACTTCAAAATGCTTCTGACACCATTCTAACTGATTCTTATGCAAAATAAGCCTGATTCTTAAAATAATAATATAATTATAAATTGAAAATAGTCAGAGGAAAACTAAACCTCTCCTATTCCCTATTTATACCAAAAATTATATATATATATATATATATATATATATATATATATATATATATATATATATATACAGGGTGATTCTGAATTCATCATCAATATTTGGTGGGGAGGTAGGGAATAGGAAAAGAACACTATTTCACATAGGAAAGCATGGGCGCAGACGTCATGTAGTAGGGCAATATGAATCCGGTTAAATGATGGAAAGAAAACATAACAAGAAAGTGGTAAGAGAAAAAACATTTATTTGTGCATCTTTTGTACAGACTTACAAGAGGTGCTCGAAATTCTGACCATTTGCTAGATTACATGCCTCACAACGACGTTGCATGGACAACCGAACTTTCTGGAATATGCCTGGCGTTTCCCGGATGTTTGTGGCGGCAACCGATATGCGTGCTACAAGGTCCATATCACTGGCAACAGGGGTCTCGTACACCATGGTTTTCATGGCACCCCATACAAAGAAGTCTATTGGAGATAAATCCGGTGACCGTGGTGGCCAACAAACCGGTCCACCGCGACCAATCCATTGAGCTCCAAATTTTCTGGTCAGGTAACAACGCACATCATTTGCGAAATGTGCTGGAGCGCCGTCATGCTGGAACCACATTCGCCGGAGAATAACAGCAGGAACCTCGTTCATAAGACCCGGTTACACAGTCTGAAGAAATATGAGGTAGTTTGCGCAATCTAAACGGGATGGTAGTAAATACGGTCCCAGCAAACAGTCGCCGACGATCCCAGTCCACACATTGACGGCAAAGCGTTGTTGCGCAGCTCGAACTCTCGTACCGTGTGGATTCTGATTAGCCCACACATGCGAATTGTGTGTGTTGAAGACACCTTCACGAGTGAAGGACGCTTCATCTGTGTAAAGAACATACGTTGGGAAATTGGGATCAACGGCTGTTCTCTGCATGAACCACTGACAAAAAGTAACACGCTTGGGATAGTCCTCTGCTTCCAGTAACTGCACTGTGTGCAAATGAAAAGGATGTAAACGTTCCTCGTGTAGTATCCGCCACACTGACGATTGTGAAACTCCAAACTGGCGAGCAATACCTTGTGTGCTAGAACTTGGCTGTTCTTCGATAGACTGTAGGACGGCTTCCTCGACTGAAACTGTCCGTGTTGATCGGCGCCTGCCTCGATCAACATTAATACCAGCAAATGATCCAGTTTCGCACAGTTGTCGATGCACACGTGAAAACATTTGATGCTGTGGCACGCGCCGGTTGGGGTAGCGCTCTGCATACATTTGCCTAGCTCTAAGACAGCTTTCTCCTGCGGCACCGTAAGTTAGATGCATATCTGCAAGTTCTTGAAACGTGTACCGGTTCATGTTACTTCTGCGAAGTCACCTTGTCAAATGACGACTGGCTGCACACGGCAGACAGCTATGCGCGTTCATGGGAGATGCGGACACACACCGCCCTCTACACCGTCATGCGTTCGTTTGTGCCCATGCTTTCCTATGTGAAATAGTGTTCTTTTCCTATTCCCTACCTCCCCACCAAATATTGATGATGAATTCAGAATCACCCTGTATATATATATATATATATATATATATATATATATATGTGTGTGTGTGTGTGTGTGTGTGTGTGTGTGTGTGTGTGTGCAACCAATCTAGTAATATTTTAACTATATCATGACTAGGGGTTGCAATACCGGTATACCGAATACTGGTATTACAAGCAATTTCGTAATACAGTAAAACCTGTAAAGTTGACCACCTTTGTTGACCGCTTTTGTCAGCAACGGAATTAGTCCTATCTTATATAATGAAGGAAAACCTCTGTAACTTGATCACCTCTCTATCTTGACCACCTGTCTATCTTGATCACTAATGAACACCAAATTTGGTTTGGAGTATTGTAAAAAAATCTTCGTAAGTTGACCACTTGGTTTATTTTTTAAAATTTTATTTAGCAAATTATTTTATTTATTTATTTTTTTTTTAAATATCTTTCCAAGAATATTTTTGATAGCAGACCAGCATTTCACTCACTAAATGAAACAGCAGCTTAACTAAACCTCCTTTTGAGTTTAACCACATGGAAAACTACTGAGCATCCTTTTATTCCCCAAAGTTGTTTTTCTTTTGTTGATCTATTTGAGATTGCCTTTTGTACTCTCTGTTCAATGAAAAAAAATGTCATTAGAAAAGTACAAAGTATTTTTTTCCAGTTGCAATATTTTGTGGCAACAATGGAATTGTGCTAAAGAGTAAAGTTACTTGTATTGCAGTATTTCTGGTGCAAGGGATTAAGAGATAGGACATTTTCATTTTCAACTGCCTTTTTGAACTATGAGAGTCCAGCTTGTTGCTCTTTGTGTTATAGTTTTACATAAAATGGCTTCAAAAAAGAAAGTTAGTTGAACTTGAAATTGATAAAAAGTATGAAATATTAAAATTAATTGAAAAGGGAGAAATCCAGAGAAAATTAGCTGGGACACATATGGAATTTCCAAAATTAATCTAATAAGTGTGCCGAACTTCAATAAGGAGTTACTTTTCTAAAAATAGATCATGGGGTTTTAAATGTATGAGAAAAATTCGTAATTTTTGAGAAGCTATGAATTTTTCATAACTATTAATATCAAATGCGTAACTGTTCATAAAAAATAAGATTTTTTTTTTTTTTTTTTTTTGATCAATTTACTGAAATTTTTAATTTGCGTGACACATTATCCCTCATTCTGGGAAAATAATCTCTAAAAATATTTGAATAACATTTTAAATTATTGTTTCAAAATAATGCTAAACAATGAAAGTGAGTTGAGCAGAAAGAATAAGTGTCAATCAGTCAAAAAATGAATACATAGTGCAAGAAATGACAAAAAAAAAAAAAAAAAAAAAAAAAAAAAAAAAAAAAAAAAAACAAGAAATTCTGTCTAGAACTGAAAGAGCCTACTTTCCCGTATATCCATACTACTTTCTAGTACCTGATCAATATTCTCAAAAACAGATAAAATCGCAAATTGTTTCAAACATATTTTTTAAATATTTTGAGCTAATTTCTAGGAATAAAATGTTCCTCACTAATCTAAAAAAATTAGATGCGTAAAAAAAATAAATAAATAAATTAAAAAAAATATTTTAAAAAAAACGAACAAATAAAATAGCAGCACCTTTTAAACAAAGCAGCTAATACACTTTTTTCCATTAAAAAAAATCTTTAACAGCTTTCAAAACGAAAAAATAATAATTAAAATTAATAAGCTCATTAAAATAAATACATCATATCAAAAAAAATCGTTTTTTTTTCCCCTGTTGCCAAAAATATTTTTTAAAATGAATTAATGCACTTAGCAAAATAAATTTTAACAATAAAATGTCACAACCCAAAGAAATACTTTTCACTGTCAAAAAAAAAAAATAAATAAATAAATAAATAAATAATAATAATCGTCTGCGCATATCTTTATGTAGAAACATAAATGACTTCGAGTTTAATCCCCGAAAACTAAATACCTACAGTGGCTCCCAAAAGTGTTCGTACACCTTGAAATTTTGTAGTAAAACCAAAATAACGCAAAAATGAATTCGAATATGAAGTCCAATTTTTTTTCACACCATTCCTATGCCATTCTTAATAAAACCCAGTAGTTTTTTTCAAAATATTACCAGGTTTTATTTTTGAAATTTGTCAAAAAACGAAGAGACAGAGAAGAGATACGCCACAACAGTCATCGTACACTGAAATATTTTCAAATAAATTCATAATTAAAATTATCATATGTGTTTTTTTATTATTTTTGCATTGTAATGATACTATAAAGTCATTTGCCTTTAATTTTTTGTGTATTTATTCCCTAATATTCTGCTTATTATTTAAAAATGGCAGGTATGCGTAGAAAACAACAAACACGATTGGAAATTTGATTTTTTCCCTCACAGTAGCGGTAAATTGGTTTGAAATGTCTCTAAATTGGTTAATTTATACCATTCTATAGTGAAGTGCTTGATAAAATGCTTTTGAGATAGAAATCGGATCGAAAACAAGGTAAGAAAAGGTCAACTGGCAAAGCTAACGAAGCGTGATCGGAGGTTTACAGTTAAAAAAAATTATGAAAAATACACATTTGAGTGCTCAAAAAGTTTCTGCAGAATTCAATGAAACATTTTATGTTTAATTTTCACTTAAAATTTTTCGCTAAGTTCTCTGATTAGCTGGATTAAAGGGGACCTCTTCACGCAGAAATTTTCTTGATCGTGCGAAAAACAGTAAGCTTACGCTTTCCGTCGTAAAATCAATGATAAATAAACTCAAAACGTTTTGGAACAACGGCTTACTTATAGATAAAAATAAATTCAATATTTTGGGTTAAGTTGTTGTATATCTGTCAATAGAAGAAAAAATGGGGAATTTAATCTTAAGAACTTAGTTGGATCAGTTAATCAGGACGGTGAAGGTGTTCTTGTGTGAGGGTGCATAACTGCATCAGGACTAGGAAATTTAGAATTTTTAGAAGAAATAATGAATCATGCTGTTCATTTAAATATTTTAAAAAACAATCTTAAACTATTAGCCCAATATTTGGTAATCGGAAACAACTTTGTTTTTTATCAATATAATGATAAGAAGTACACGTTTGCGTTTAGTGCCTCAAAAATTGTCCTTAAACTTAGAAATATCTCCTCAATCGCCAGATTTAAACTTAATGGAACGTATTTGGAGATATCTGGCGGCTAGATAACGAAATTACATCACTGAAACGAAAAGCGAACTAGAAACAGTAAGACTCGAAGAGCGGCTGAACCCTTACTCAGAAATTGCATAAAAAAAGAAAGAAAAAACAATGAAATCTATTCCCAGACGTTTAAAAGCTGTTGCTGTTACTGCATGATATTCTACTAAATAATAACTTACTAAAAAGTTAGATTATTTACTAATTTTTTGACGTTTTTTCAAAGTGTACGAAGACTTTTGTGAGATAAAATTTCCGGCACTTTTTGGTTTTTGATTTTTTAAAAATTAAGTTTTAATGTTTTATTAAAAATTTTCATGTAGTTTTGTTAAAAATAAATCATAGATCTTATAATAAAATACCTATTCGGAAATATTAATTCTAACCAATCGATAAAGGCGTATTTCATTCAGTCGTAGGTGTACGAACACTTTTGGGAGCCACTGTAAATTAAAACTTTAGCGTGAAAATAAAAAAAAGCCATATCAACAATAATTATTTCGCAGCTAAAATCATAGCTGCGGAGTAGGAGTCGGAGTCAATCTCATTTTGAGATAAAGGAGTCGGAGTCGAATATCCGAGAAACTGACTCAGTCATTTGTCCTCCGTGTATAAATTTTTGCCAAAGCTACGAAGTCAGAGTCGAAGTCGGGGAGTCGGAGTCCGATTAATTCTCGGGCACAGGAGTCGGAGTCGGAGTGAGTCAGGTGCCCCTAAATTCTCGGAATCGGAGTCTGAAGTTAGGCGTCAAGAGCTGTTTCCAACAAAATTTGTTTGAAGTAAACCCGCCATCAAGTACGGAATCTACATTGATTTTCAGTTTCCTCGTAGGCGCTAATGTTAAGAGATTTGAACTGTTCAAAATTGAACGGAAAATTGTTCAAATCAAAAAGGTATTTTATATACAAGTTTTTTATCAAAAGCTTTTTCCTACAAAGTTTGTTTAAAGCAAATTCGCCTCACAGTTCGGAATTGCCTTCAATTTCCCAGTAGGCGCTAATGTTAAGTTTTTTTGAACTGTTCAAAATTGAACAAAAAACAGTTCAAATCAAAAAGTGAAATATGGGAATGAGGTGTCCTCGCCGAGGTCTTTCGAGCAAAAAAAAGTTTGTTCGTATCGGACTATTCATTCAAAAGTTATTAGGGGGGGGGGACACACCGACAGACCGACAGACATTTTCCCCCATCTCAATACCCTACTTTCCAATTTTTAATTTTTCGATATTTATTTAATTGTTTTATTTATTTTTGACTTTTTTTTTTGTTTTTCGCGATATTTTTAAGATGCATTAAGCCTTCTTTCATGCTTTTTGAGCAATCACGATTGCTTATTGTTCTCATTTGACCGTTTTTGATGTTCCGTACCTTTTTCAGCTTGGACCAGAAGCCTCTGCAGCACCACCGCTCACCGTCCTCTGCAGGCGGC
The DNA here is from genome assembly GCF_026930045.1 of Uloborus diversus. Classification (NCBI taxonomy): domain Eukaryota; kingdom Metazoa; phylum Arthropoda; class Arachnida; order Araneae; family Uloboridae; genus Uloborus; species Uloborus diversus. The sequence continues at coordinate 163,572,900 of NC_072734.1, read as the reverse complement.
GTTGCTCGGCTGCTCCGTTCCTGAGCTATCCGCTTCTCCTGGTCGGAGGCGTCCATGTCCTACACACACGCACTCTCACACACGACTTCACACACATACACACACACGCCTACGTGCATACACACAGGTCTACGCACACACACAAGCCTACACATTTACACACACAACTATACACACGTAACCGCCCAGGAGGAGAGGCAGGCTTGGGGGGACAGGAGCCTTTTCTAGAAACAATAACTACAGTGAGTAGGGTCTTGTCTCAGTTCGTGATTGCGAAAAACATAATTTAAATTCAAAATTTCAGAATTCAAATTAATTTTTTTTTTCTTTTTCTGATTTTTACTGGGAAAGTAGGCTAAAAATCATTACCCCCTTTATAAGTTGACCATCTGTCTAAATTAACCACCAAAGTACTGCACCGCAAGTGGTCAACTTACACAGGTTTCACTGTAGCGGTATTTGTTGGGGAAAATACTGGTATTTTCGGTATTAGCTGAAAATAATAAATAGTTTTAATTCAAGAATTTGCAATTTATTTTATTCAAAATCTACTTATATTTTAAACTAGTGGCACCCGCACGGCTTCGCCCGTAATAGAAAAATTAAAGGTCTTTTGGTTCGCTTGTATATTTACAAATAATGTATGGTGAATTTTCTCGCCAATTGGCTTGTACCGACGTTACAGTTCCACGTTATGATAATTTCGTATCTCGCCAATTGGCTTGTGCCCATGTTACGGTTCCACGTTATGATAATTTCGTAATTTATGATAGTTTTTTTTTCTTAAAATTGAAATAGAAAAAGAACCACATCGAATTTTCGAAAAATCGCTTCGAGGTGCACACCCCCATGCTACATACTAACTTTGTGCCAAATTTCATGAAAATCGGCCGAACGGTTTAGGCGCTATGCTCGTCACAGACATCCTCCAGACATCCAGACATCCTCCGGACAGAGAGACTTTCAGCTTTATTATTAGTAAAGAAGAAGATGTACATTTATTTTTCCATGATACAGAACCGAAATCAATTTATTGATGTAAAAATTTTGCTTCAAAAGCACAAACTAATAGAATATCATTTAACAAAAGTATTTTGTGCACGCCAAGGGCGCCTATATGCAAAATTTAAAGGAGTGGCTCAAATATTTTCCCCATGGTTCAGCAGAATATTTTCCCCATAAAAACCGATTTCAGTACAGATTAGAGTAATTAAAATTTGACGTTTTTAATAACTTATTCATGAATTACTGGAGAAGAAGTGTTTTTACATTTTGCAAAGAAAAAAGTACTAAAAGCAAGAAAGTTCAAATTTCAAGAGGGGGGGACTTAAGCCCCCCCCCCTCTTACCCCTCCCCCTCCCCCCATATGGTGTGCACCATGTATTTATTTTCCATTACCCTGTACGCTCATTTTCTCTTTTGGGAAAATTAATTTCGTGTGTGATTTTGAATGTCCCCCCCCCCCAGTTTGTCCGATGAACAATTTTTCAAACCATTGATTGCAGGAATGCTTTATGATTTTTTTTTCTTAATTATTTGTCTCAACCGTACTATATTTTGACAAAAACCGTTTCTTGTTAGCATAACAAATGACAATTTGTTGGCACCAGTATTGGTTTGTTGTGCCGTCTCGCTATATGGCTTCATACTTGGTAAGATAATGTTTAGAAATTATATATTGCCTTGAAAATTTGCATAGAGGAAGAGCATAAATATGTTCCACGAATTGAAAGATATTTTCAGATATTTACATAATTATAATTGCAAAGCATTTTGAAAAGAAAGCTAAAACAAATAAGAGAAGCCAACAAGATTAAATTTAGTCGTTGATCGTAAGTTTCAAACCAAAGGGCTAATAAAAAAATAAACACAAACCCCTCCTGTTCAAGAGAAAATGATGTTAATATTGGAAAAGTAACGTCTCTCAGGAAAGAAATTTCAACTAGCTTTAAATTAAAGAAATAATAGAAATACACACAATACGAAAGAAACACACACACACATACAAAAGGTTTTATCGAAAAATGCTATGCGACAGACCGTTTTTTTTTTTTTTTTGGAGATTCCTATTCCTATTCCTATTCAGAGTCACAACTGACTACGACTGTATTTATGTCGAGGACTGCATACTAAGTGCCTTACCTCCATTATTTTATATACCAATAGATGGCAGCACCATCACTGGGTCGAACAGTTAATGAGAATTTAGAACTAGTCCAGGAGCTAATAGCTACCTGGTGCTAGCACCCCCAGAGGTATCGTTTCACTTGGAGGACATTGAGACCACGAGCATATTTAACGTCGCCCAGTCCCCTTTAATGACGACGGTGGGTCTTCGACCATCGAGGTTCGAACCCAGGACTCTCCGGCCCGGAATCCGACACTCTACCGATCGGGCTACCACGGCCCTTTTTTGGAGATAAAATACTTTTAGGCAATTGAATTAGAGGAGGTGTATCACGCATTCTTAACAGTACCACTGACCTGCGAGGATTCAGAAAGAGTAGTTTCAACTGTAGGAAAGTTGAGCACTAATATGAGTTCCATGCTTAGAGACAATTCAATAGATGCATTATGTTTTTTACAGAATTGATTTTTTATTATGACATTCGTTCCTTCATTTTATATTTTTACGCAACACGTTTTCATAATAATACAATTTTTGTACAAAATTATGAAATGTGGCAACGAAACAATATGTTTTGAAGCAATTTTTAAGAAATTTCAAATACCGGTATTAATACCGATATTCCGGTATCTCGTTTTAAAAATACCGAATACCGGTATTGAATTTTCGGTCCCGTATTGCAATCCCTAGTCGTGGCATATGTAGCCTATTTCAGTCAAGAAAAAATTACCTGTGAAAATCAAGGTGTCCCCCGTGTAGTATCGAAACCGTGTTATACGACACTTTTTTTAAAAAATAACATTTTTACTAATTTTTAATACTAATTATGTATGTGCATGAGAAAAATCAGGTTATATAAGATGTATCGTGTTATATCGAAACCGTGTTATACGAGACTTAGAAATAATGTAAATCGAGGGATGTGTACTGTGTTGTATCGAAACCAAGTTTCATAAAAACAAAGTTAAGTGTTAGAGTTATTAGCAAAAATTAACAGAATGTATTAAACAAAAATGAAATTCTATCTTTTATAAACATAACATTCGTGTTGTATGAAAACCATGAAGCATTAAATTCAAGTTTCGTACCGTGTAATATAGAAACGGTGTTATAATGATCACAAATTTGGTACCGTGTAATATCGAAACGGTGTTATAATGATCGCAAATTTGTTACCGTGTCATATCGAAATCGTGTTGTAGAAGTACCGTGTTATACAAGGGACGCCTATATGATAATGCTCGCAATTTTCGAAAATGGATACTCAAATTGTAATATTTTGTTGTAAGTCAAAAATTATTCTTACATTAACAAATAAAGTTCTTTTTATCACTTTAAACATTTAATTGGGACTTTTTAATAGTCAGTGCCTTATTTATTTAGTAAATGTTTAGCTTAATTATATTTTTAATATTTTTTACGATTAATCAAGTGCATGCGGGGCAAAGTGGATGGGGCATAATTCATTTCGTTTACTCATTCAATAATTTACTAAAAATCACTTATGTATTCAATTTTTCACTAATTTATTTACATTACTTTTTTAATAATTCACTTATTCATTCATTCAGTCACTTATTTTCTTATTCAGTCACTATTTTATTTACTCATTTATTTTTCCTTGTTAACTTATTTATTTATTAGTTTACTCTGTTGTGTTATCTTTTCATTTATTCAATTATGCTTTTGTTTGATCATTTATTTGTTCAAAGTTATTTTTCACAGTCGAATAGAAAATCTTTCATTCGAAAAATATTTCATTTTTCATATTACTCCGTGAAAAACAAAAATGAAAAATTTCCTTTTTTTTTTTTTTTGAAGGCACAATTTAACTGCCAAAAACAAAAATATTGTTTATATGCAAGTTTTTTTTTTTAAATTCTAACAATGTACCCGCACGGCGATGCCCGTGCTAAAAGTTTAAAAGAAGTCCGTTGAATAAAAAAAATCTACGCCCCCCCCCCTAATTTTAAATGATCATTTTTCATGAACTAAAATGTGTAAACACCTTTTAGCCGCCTGCGGCGACCAGCTGGCTCGTTTTTTTTACGCCATTCGCCTTTTTGTTTGACTTACTCTTCATTCACCTTTTTACGCCGAGTTCACCGCCTACAGCGGCCGTTTAAATAAATTTGACAGTGGTATTAATTATTCATATCTATTTTTTTCGATATTAATTTGAATAAAATATTTTCTATACCTATTTCCAGTTGCGTTTCACCTTTCTTATGCCAAAATTGCCGAAATCCAGTTGCCATTCACCTTTTTACGCCGAAATTGACGCCTTCGGCGGCTATCTACCTACACATCTATCTTTATTTATTTATTTATTTATTCGTCTCTATTTATTTTAACCTTCCCCGTAGTGTGCAAAAAGTATAGCGTTTGCAAAACTCACTATTTTAATTGAATTTAGTGCGCACAAATTTGCAACGTAACGTGCTGAGGACGCAAAAAAAAAAAAGAAAAAAAAATCCTGATTTGAAATATTCTTGTCCAATTTTTGCTGTTTCAACGTCAAATAGGTTATCAATTGAGAAAACATACTTTTTTTATAACGTAGAAAATGTGTATAGATTCTGCAAGGTATTATTTTCTATATTTTCCCCGTGTGTAGATTTTATGACTTACAAATACTCCAAAATATATTTTTTGTACTTCATGTATGTCTGCCTTAACTATAGGGCGATAACTTATTACTGAATATATTTTTTATCTCTCCGAATCATCCCGTATGTATATTCCCATTCGGAACTCCAGCTCTCGAATACGCTACCTTGCGGTGATTTACAAAACTGCAAATGAAACTAAAACATTGCCACGTTGCATTCCACGTGTGTCTGTTGACGTAAACACAGGCAGTTTGTTCTGAGTATTTATTAACGCAATCGATGTGTCTTAGTTTGCTTTCAGCTACAGAAATTAATTCGTCCCTTAGTAGCATTCTCGAGCTTCTCAAAATAATGTTAGTTTTCATTATTTCCTTAATAATTGGTGAAAGCGAAAATTCTGGATTAACAAACTTGGATAACGTTATACAAGGTAAAAACATTTATTGTTTTGTATGAATTTGTAAGAATATGGGGTTTTTTTTAATCTTAAATTAATTAAACTTACCATATTTTACAGCAGCATTTAGTTGGAATGGACAGTATGCAAAATATTTTCTTGAATATATTATCGTAGAACAAAATGAATAACCGAGAAAGAATTTACTTTATTCCTTTTATTCTCAGCTGAAAGGTTTCGCCAAATTTGTTTAGGGTTATAGTTTTAGTATAGTGCGAGCAAAGTAGCCTTGGCGAGATTTCGCATTTTTAGTTAAACCATTTTTAATTTTTATCATGAGTGGAATAAAATGGTAGTAAGATTACAGAATTCGATAAGTGAAAAGAAATAATGGTCAATCAACTGAAAAGAAAACTACCACCATATATCCGTGAGAATTTTGTTGATGATTTGCATAACATGACACAATTAAATCGTAACTCAGAAATTAGAAAAATCGAAACAGAAAATTTTTAAATTAACCGATTCGGGAATTCGAGAGAAATAACTCAGCTACAAATGGAAAACAATAAGCGCTAGCCAAGCAAGGCAAAAAAGTATCATCTTCTTTCGATAACAATTTGTAATGTCATATTGAATTTTCTAGCATTAATTGTTATTCTTGTCAGGCCACAATTATTATTTAGTTTTATCAAGAATTGATAAATATCGAATTCAACATTGTGGAAATAGCTGCTTAGAACTACGAACTACGTAGTTTGCATTAATCTTTGACGTTTAGTAATGCTTCTTGAATTCTCATTTCTTTCTACGTTAGCCAGAATATTCACAAGACTTTGAAAATTAATTTAAAAAGAATAAAGCGAAAAAATCATACGTACGAACAAAAATCACAACACTTTTAGCATTTCCTTCGTTACCATGTGCGTTTGTTTTAGTTTTTAAGTCCGCCATTAGACAGCGACTTTAGTGCCCCCTATAGTTCGTTGGAGTTGCTAATATTCTGAACTACGGTCGTTTGGTTTTATCTTCTGCCTGTGCATATTAGAGTCCCTCGTTTTCATATAGGGACTCTAGTGCATATGAAGAATCACTTTGCACATGGAAAAAATTCGGAGAAGTCACAAAAGGAAGATTTTTTCTTCATCGAGATTCTGGAGCGGAAAATTCATTTAAGATTTTTCCAGGAGAGTCTATTTCTTGCAAAATCAGTGACTCTGCCACCTTCATTTTCATTGTAAATATGTTTCAGTTTTCGTTTTGGCAACTGTACTGCGTGATTGCGAAATTGCTGAAGTTGTTGTCGGTTGGGGCCGTGGTAGCCTGATCGGTAGGGCATTGGACTCGGGGCCGGAGGGGCTCGGGTTCGATCCCCGCTGGTCGAAGACCCACCGTCGTCATTAAAGGGGACTGGGCGACGTTAAATATGCTCGTGGTCTCAATGTCCTCCAAGTGAAATGATACCTCTGGGGGTGCTAGTACCAGGTAGCTATTAGCTCTTGGACTAGTTCTAAATTCTCATTAACTGTTCGATCCGGTGATGGTGCTGCCATCTATCGGTATATAAAATAATGGAGGCAAGGCACTAGTATGCAGACCTCGACATAAATACAGTTGTAGTCAGTTGTGACTCTTGAATAGAATAGAATAGAATTGTTGTCGGTTCGGTTTTGTTTTGTTTTGCTTTGCTTTGTTGTCCATCGATCGCTGTTATTATTGAAAATACCTTTTCAGTAAAATGTTGTTGCTTAACTATGTGACAAAAGACACAATTTAGTGTGTGTTCTGGAAAGTTTTAGTTCTGCATTGAGTGTTGTATATTAGAAATGGAGCAAGATAATTCCGTTTCGTGCTCTTCTGAAAGTAGTGTTTCAGAAGTATGTAAAGTAATACAGTGTTGCTGCTGAAATGAGATATTTTGCATTATCCTTTCTTGCTTTCACCCATAGGCGCCCATATGAGGGGGGGGGGGGACCAATGTGACATCCTTGTTTTTAATAATTTTTAATTTGCAAACATATAAAAAATTTCTTCTCCAGCCATAAATGAATATGTAATTGAAAATGTCAAATTTTAATGTCTCTAATCTGTACTGAAATCGGTTACCATGAGAAAATATCCTGCTAAACCATGATAAAAATATCTGAGCCTTCCCCCCCCCCCCCCCTTTAAAATTTTGCATATGGGCGCCCATGCTTTCGCCAGGGTTTTTTTTCTGTGCTTGTATTTTATGTAGGACACTTTCAAAGTAATTTAGCAAGAAAATGGGAGGGGGGAGAAATTTATAGCATATAGTTGATCACAGGATGTGATAGCGTCCTAGCCAACAAGAAAACCAAATGTCAGACACCAACAAAGCCAAATATCCACTGCCAAGAAAGACGAAAGAAATTAAACATGCATCTAATGACAGTTTACACAACAGAACAAGTTGGGTGTTTTCACCCCTCTGTATCTTAGCCTCATGAAAACCCACGGAGTTGATTTTTAGTATACTCCATCTCTTGTTGCCCCTGATGAATTGTTCCAAAATACCATCAAGGGAGGAGAAATTTAAGTTAGAAAATCGCTATTCCAAAACCTTTTTGTGTTCTTTGACAGGGATACAGCCCAGACGCAAAGAAGGATCGAGCTGAAATTTCGCTGACATTCCTCGTGCCATTTGAACCCCCTCTCCCATTTCTATCGCCCAAATCATTCCTTCCGGAGGTCTGTAACTGCCCCCTGGGGATCTTTGTTAATGATCTTTTGTATAAATATTCTTGAGGGGTCATTGAGGCCATATGCAGAAATTCAGTCACCGGGGACATCATGGGCCAGAGTAATTAAAATTTGAAAATCACTAATTTCCCCTAAATTCTTTTTACTTACTTACAGCTCATAGGGTTTGTTCATCTCTGACTGAAATTGCAAGGATGAAATATATCTAACAGTTATTAAAAGGTTGTCTTAGGAAAAGGAAATTCAATCAAGGCTAAAACAGATCCAACAGTTGCATAGATCTTCTGACGCATCCAAGTTTAATATGTTTAATAGCTTAGGTTTTCTTTTTTTTTTGGCAATACCATATGTTGTTTCGTCTTTTTATTAAACTTTACACCAAACAAGGTATTGAAAAAGACAAAGAGTTCTATTAAAATGAAAAGTAAATCACCAAATAATTACAGTAGACTCCCGATTATCCGCGAGCGGTTTATCCACGGGGCGGATTATCCGTGAATCAATCAACAATCACGAACATGTATTTTCGCAGTAAAAAGCGAATACCAGTGGCTGTTTTTTTTTTTGAAAAATTGTAAATTTACACTCAGTTGTTTTTGCTTGATTGATTGATTTGATTTAATTTTATTATTATTATTATTATTATTATTGTGCGTTCTTCATCGTACATACACTTGTTTGTTATTGATGACGACGGATGATGTATGACGGTTGTGCAAAAATACAAAACATTTGTACTGTACTCTATATATATTTGCACTGTTTGCAGAAAGTGTTATGCATCAATACAGTTAAGAACTTGAGATAGGACAATTTTTACCTGATTTGTCCCCCATTTTAGTCTCTTTTGCGGTTATCCGCGATTTTTATTATCTGCGGCACTTGTGCCACCCAATTCCGCGGATAATCGGGAGTTTACTGTAATATAAGCAGTTAAAATGTAAAATAATCCCCCATGTTTGAAAATAAGTGAAAACCTCAATTAAAGTAACCCCCGCCAGCATAAAGACTGCTTTCTACTTTTCCACTACAGGCTCGTGATTTGGCATATTTTTAACCTAGTGGAGATTATATTTTTTATTTTATTCACTGCCGCCATTACTTGTTTAGCGATACCGTACGCTATTTTGTCTTGAACTAAGGAAAAATAAAACAAAGACGTTAAACAAGACTGAGAGCTGCATCAAAAAGAAAGATCAATCACCAAACAAATGAAAATAGCCCATAAAATGTAAAATAATCCATCATTTAAGAAAAAAAGTCAAAAAGCTAGATTAAAATAGCCCGCAAGCTATAAAACATTTAAAAAAAACTTCATGAAAATAACACCTGCCAAATAAAGAAACTGTAATCGAATTTATTGCCAAGTTGTAAAACACTCGAAAACAAAATAATTTAAAACATGTAGTATTTTATCATCCAAGCAATTTTCTTTGCTACAGAGAGTATATACAAAGATTGCAATAAAATTTAAATGGCCCAATTCTCGTCAAACGAACATAGAATCTTACTGGTCTGAAGATATCATGACGTAAAATTAAGCTTGCCATTATTATTTCTTAAAAACACAAAATACATTGTTTCAATTGAAAATTTATGACTTGAATTTCTCCACTCTAAAAACACAGACAAAGTAATATCTATGCAAAAAGATGTGATATCTCATCAAAAACAACCCTGTTGTAAAAATTTCACCGCAAAGAAAACTTTTAACTCTTTCTTACAAAAAAGAAGGCCTTCATCCTAAACCCAAAAACCGTCAGCCTTAAAAAGTTATATCTAGTTTTCCCGCCAAGTATCTGCCAAACTACCATTCTCCCTGGTTTTCTCTATCATCACGACTATTTTCATTAGAACCTGCCCCATCATGACCTCTTTACCAGTGACGATAGATCCTATAAATTGTTTTCAGGGTCGTTTAAATTTAAACAACCCAGTTTAAATTGTTTGGCAGGAAGCTTTGTTAACTCAGATAGTTCCTTCAAGAGAAGAGCTAGCCGTTAAACAGGATTGAAAACAATTTATAGGATCTATCCTCACTGGTAAGCAGTTGGTGATGGGGGCAGGTTCTAGCGAAAATAGTTGTAATGAAAGAGGAAAACAGGGAGAATGATAGTTTGGCAGATACTTGGCGGGAAAACTAGATATCGTAACTTTTTAAGGCTGAGGGTTTTTGGGTTTACCGTATTTTCCTGCGTATTATCCGCGGGCGGCCTATAACCCGCAGGTCCGAAAATCGGCCAGACGAAAAAAATCTTTGTATAATCTGCGGATAATACGATGTAAAAAGATCAAGTTGGAATTTAACATACCATTTGAGCAACTAAATTAAAAACGTGAAAAAGTAATTGAGTCGCCTATTTTCAAAACCGGCCAAGTGCAAAAATTCTCGATTTTCATTTTATAAGTTCCACTCAGTTTTACTAAGCGCTATGGTAACTAAAATTTTACGTTCAAAAGCGGCCTTTTTCAATGATAAATTAACATGGAAAGATTCGGTTAAGTTTCAAAACCGGCCAAGTTGGGTTTCTCATATAATCCGCTTGGAGCGCCCTTCACACAAACAGTCTGCACCTGTCTGTTGCTATAGTAACGAGACATGTCTCATTTCTTCGAGGGCAGTTGAATAATGGTTAGAGCTTTAAATGCGGTATATTGGCTTAGATTTTTTTCTTCGGGGGGGGGGGGAGGCTAGGATTTCTTCCTCGCCTCCTCCCCCCCCCCCAGAAAAAAAAATCTAAGCCAATGTACCGCACTTAAAGCTCTAACCGTTATTCAACTGCCCTCGGAGAAATGAGACATGTCTCGTTACTATAGCAACAGACAGGTGTAGACTTTTCGTCTGTGGCTCTAGAGAAGTAAGGTTATTTGAGTGAGTTTGAGGTTTGTTTTTAAAATCTTTTATGGAAGTCAGTTTTTTCAGTGTTTCATGTTTTTTTTCTTGATAAAGAAAAATGGAAGTGAATCCGCAGTGTGTTGAACCAGCCTTAGCACGGAAAAGGGTTCGAAATGAGAGCTCTTGGCAACGAAGCAAGGAAAAACGAATGCGATACAGTGATCCTGGATTACCCTTAATGCCAAACTGCAAACATGAAAATAAAGAAGTTTACAAGTGTGCAGATCTTCGCCGGGAAGATGTATCGGTGTTTCATAATCGTTTCTATTCGCATAAAACTAAAATCCTGCAAGATGCCTTCATACTAAAATATGTGATCGCTGATGACCCGTCCCGGAAGTCTAAAACTTTCCTAGACAGAGAACCAAAGATGTTTTTTGGGAAATTCTTTGTGCCAACTCCATCTGGAACTCAACTAAGGGTATGTCGACAAACGTTTTTACGAAGTCTAAACCTTAAAAAGCATCGGGTTCAGGGAATAATAAAGAGACATAAATTAAGCGGCACAATGCCTTCATAGGGTCGTGGTGGCGACCATAAATCTGCAAATAATCGCGACAAACTTTCATCTGTTAAAAAGTTTATTGAAAAACTGAAATGCTGCGAGTCACACTACTGTCGGAGTAAAACTGTTGCTCGCATGTACCTTCCATCCGAGTTAAGCGTACAAAAACTGTGGAAAATGTATGAGGCGGAGTGTAATGAGGAACAACATGTTAAGGAAAGTTATTTTCGTAAAATATTTAATACAAATTACAATTTGGGTTTCGGTACACCTCGGAGTGATGTATGCTCAGTTTGCACCCAGTATAATGAAAAAATAAAAGCGGAAAAACGTGAGAACGAAAAAAAAGTACTAGCCTCTCTGAAACAAGTTCATTTATTGAAAGGAAAAGCTTTTTATAAAAAACTTAAGGAACGTCGTCCTGATTTATTGACCATTTCTTTCGACTGTCAAAAAAACCAAATGTTGCCTCGGCTCCCCGACCAGGCGTCATACTTCAGTAGGAAAATTCCAATGTACAATTTCACCATTGTTCAAGGAGATTCAAAAACTCCTCTCAACCCCAGCAACGTATTCATATACGTGTGGAATGAAACTGTTCTACCCAAAGGATCCAACGAAATCGCCTCAGCCGTTTTCCATCGCTTGGTTAACACAGATTTCACTGGAATTAAGAAATTGAGGTTAGTCGCGGACGGATGCGGCGGGCAAAATAAAAATTCAACAATAATAACGATGCTACACCACTGGCTGATAAAATTTGCCCCAGAAGACATTATTATTGAGTTGCTATTTCCAATGGTGGGACACTCTTTCCTCCCACCTGACAGAGTCTTCGGATTTATAGAACGTGACTTAAAAAAATTAGAAGTCATAGTGCGCCCTGAGGAGTTTGTCGATATTTTTAAAAATTATGGGACTGTAGAGCAACTTGGCTCTGATTGCCTTGTTTACGACTGGAAATCTGAGTGCAAAATTATAATGAAACCTCCGCAAAGCTGGCATTTTAAATTTGCAGCCACGAAACGCTTTTTTCTTAAGAAATCTGGGAATCGGATATTAATAAAAGGAGAAGTAAATTATCAATCTGACTTGGGACAATATAAATCCATAACAAAAAAAAATCAGAAAGCAGAGAACATTCGCCTCAACATCATTCCAACTGGGAAACCCATTGCTCCTGCGAAAATTAATGATGTACATAATTTGCTGTCAAAGCATTTTGGGGACAATTGGAGGTCATTAAATACCCTTAAGTTTTACTCAGAACTGCGCCCACACCAGGATGATATTATTGAAGAAAATAACGAAGACTGTCACGAATTAATTATCGATCCAGATGAAGAAGTAAGGGGTTGAGTTTCATTTTAATCGTTCTTTATTATTCAAGTTTTTTATTTCCTTATCAATTTGCATTACTTCTGGGATTTTTTTTTTCGTTCTTGAATAATTTTTTCAGTTTGTAAAAGAGTTTATGAGGCAAAAGTATTGTATTAATTTTTTGAGATATATATTGTACTTAAATATATTTACTTTAATGTTTTCAGTTTATTTATTTTAATCGTTAACCTAATAGTTGAGTATCAAAAGTGGCCAAGTGACATATTGAGTTTCAAACCCGGCCAAGTGCAAATTACTTTTCTTAATTACCATTAGTTAATTTTATTATTTTTTAAATTAATCTTTCAGTTTGAATATACTAGGCTAGAAGTATAGATAGAACCACAATTGATACACCACAATTGATTGATATAGTTGTAATAAGTTTTTCGGCCCTCCTGAAAATTTTAAATCACTGCACTAGGCCGTTTTTGAAAATAGGCGACTCAATTACTTTGAAGGCATAAATAAAAATTTATCTGAAATATAATCTAAAATATAATGATTTCTTCTTGAAATCTTGATTATAGTATGCTAATTACTTGAAAAACAAAGAGTCAAGACAAAGGAGCAAACGGGCTAATCTTGTGCAAATGGCTACCTATTTCACTGTAATCTTGCTTATTTTACATGACCTGAATCGCCAAGAGGAACATTCAAGGAACGTAAAATAACCAACATACAGGCAGGCATCGAAGAAGAACATGCATGCTTTGCAAAATAAACAACATTCAGTCTGCGTAGGGTCTGGATCGGTGAATCCTACTGTAAAAATATTTAGGTTCAATGCGTTGGTGTTAAAGGGGGAAAAAAAATCACAATATGATTTATTTATGTTATTATTACAGTAGAAGCCTGTTTACGCCGACCTGTATAACGCAATTCTCTATAAACCGCACTACTTTTCAGAAGTAAACAATAGGTTTTGAAGTTTAAAAAATCCCTCTGTTTTGCTTTGCAAAAAAAAAATTGTTAGGCAAATTAAATTTTGAAAGTTTTTTATCTTTCCATCTTATTTCAAAGCTTTTAAATTGAAAATTAGTACTCACAGTAAACAGAAAATACCAGATGGCTCTTGAAAATGCAGCTGTTATGCAAACCATGAAGCTAGCAGTAGTACAGGATTTTGATTGTGAAACATATTTATTTGTGAATAACTAATTGTAATATTAGTGCTTTAATACTCATTGCAGATAAAACTCATTCTGAAGTGCTAATATATAAATATATTTTGAATATTAGTTTCAAAATTTGTGAAATGATCTATATAATGCAAAAACCTGTATAACGCAAAAGCTCTAGTCTCAAGGTGTGCGTTATAACGGTCTTCTACTGTATTTTAATATGATTTAATTATATGATTTTTATTTCATGCTTTATTATGTTGCATGTTTTCCTAATGTTTAAGTTAAAAACCTTGAAATAAAAAAAAACAATTATAGCTCATTTTTTTTATTCGTATGGGTGTAATCTCAGTATTTAATATCTTTTCCTCCAGAATAGGGATTTCATAACATATTATCATCAAATACAACCCTCTACAAGCAACTATCATCCAGTACAGCCCTCTGCAAGCAACTACCATCCAGTACAACCCTCAGCAAGCAACTATTATCTAATACAACCCTCAACAAGCAACTATCATCTAATACAACCCTCAACAAGCAACTATCATCCAATACAACCCTCAACAAGCAACTATCATCCAATACAACCCTCAACAAGCAACTATCATCCAATACAACCCTCAACAAGCAACTATCATCCAATAAAACCCTCAACAAGCAACTATCATCCAATAAAACCCTCAACAAGCAACTATCATCCAATACAACCCTCAACAAGCAACTATCATCCAATACAACCCTCATCTATCAGCTCTCATCCAATACAACCCTCATCTAACAGCTCGCATCCAATACAACCCTCATCTAGCAACTCTCATCCAATACAACCTTCAGTTAGCAGCTCTACTAACTATTATCCTGATCCTTATGATATAACTGAAGATGATTTACCCTCCATTCCACTTTATCAGCATTCTGCAAGTAATACTCAGCAACCTGAGTGCAATTCTGAATCTAATCATTCTGAACCATCTCAAGCTTCAGCACATTCGCATGAAAGTTCATCAGATGAAGAAAAATGTACCTGTAATAATGATGATTCCCCTTACGATAGTGAAGCTGAAAGAAGATCAATTTTAGGAGAAATTATAGATGATATTTTTGAAGAAATAGTTATAGAGCATTGTTTTCGAATGCATCAAGCTGCAAAACTTGGAGTACTTACTTTTGATGATGCAACTGAGTAAGTTAATGAATATTTGACCATTAATAACTTAAATAGTATCAAAATCGCTTGTCGGCTTTTTAACCAGAAGCATTGTTAATATTTTTTCCAGACTGAGATGATCAAGTAAATTATGAAGTTAATGTCCTTTTTGTCAGTTTTTACTTTAACAATATTTTTGCTTTGTAAACATTAATGCTTGGAGCATGAAAAGTGAGTGTCCATCTTTTGCCATTAATGACCAATATATTCAAACTGGGGCTTGTTATGTGATTTATTTCAGTTTTTCTCAAAGTGATTTAATGGTGTTTGAACATATTTAAGTGAAAAATTCACTCTTTTATGTGTAAGTCCTGATTCTTTACACATTTTTCAATTGGATTGCATCTCCTTTTGTTGCTCGCTCGTTTTTGTAAAACTGAATTCTACAGCTTGAAAATTAATAGTTGTGTGTTTTACCATTATTTTGACCTGTCTGTGACTCGAGCTTTTTTTTATTTCTTCAACCTCTCATGTTTTATGTTCTACTAGCAGTACCCGCACTTCGATGTCCGTGCTAAGAATTTAAAGCAAATCCGTTGAATAAAAACAATCCCCCCCCCCCCCCACTCTTCTGATGTCAAATGATCATTTTTCTTCAACTAAAACGCATACACACCTTTTCAAAAAACCTAATTAAAGTCCCTTTGTAATTTCAAACTATTTGCCAAAACTAATAAAAAGATTTAACTGTAGCTTTAAAACTCAAAATGATCCTTCCACTGTATAGCTCATTGCTTTAGGCACCAAGCAATCACCCTACTGCGACACACCCCAACATTATCACGGTCAAAGCTTGAAGAAACTATTTTCTCAGATTTTTTTTTTTTTTTTTTAGTTTTATGCATCAACAAACTACTATTGAAGTGGAAAAGCAAAAATAACTTTCCCTATTAAACACAATTCACAAAAAATAAAAAGAAGCACTTCAAAATTTGATGATCAACTTCAAGGATCAAACAATAACATAAATCCGTCTCTATTGCCTGACTTAATATGTTTTTAAAAAATATCGCGTACTAATTGGTCAAAAAGAAAAAAAAAAACCAATATTATTCAAAAACTGATAAGAGGGAGACATACAGCATCTGAGCCACACATTTTAATTTGCTTCTTATTTCATAGCTGCCACCTTTCAAGATTCATTCAAAAGAATCCGAAGTTATAATGGCTACTTCAAAAGTTGTAATGTTTATGAAAGAAGTATATGTATTTTGTATTGGAAAGGGTTCAAAGAAGGGTAACTAAATTAGTAAGGGGACTCTCAGATTTAGACTATGATACCAGACTTAATAGGCTTAATATGTATAGCTTGGAGCAAAGGAGAGTCAGAGGGGACATGATTCAGTTATTTAAATTTATCAAAATGAAAAATGTAAATGGATTAAATTTTTGCGGGGAAAGCAGGACAAGGGGTCATTGTTTTAAGTTATTTAAATCTCAGGCTAACTTGGAAATCAGGAAAAAATACTATTTTAGCAGGGTCGTGGGTACTTGGAATAGCTTACCGGAAGAGGCGGTAATGAGCAAGGGAGTGGATAGCTTTAAGAAAGCCATTGATCTTCATTGGGGACTAATTAATTGACTAGGACCAGCCTAGCTGGGCCCAGAGCCTGTTGCTGGTCATCACATTTGTATTTGTATTTGATTAAGAATTCCCCAAAGGAAGGGATTTTTGTGTAATTAGAGGAAATCGGGGGGGGGGGGGGGGAATCTTTTAATTAAACACTAAAACAATTAATTCTGAATTCTTTTCATGGAAATTTGTTTATATTAGAGAATATGTGTTTGTAAAAAATTTGTTGTCAAAAATTATCAATCATCGTCATTCATAAAAAAGATGATTGATGATATGAAAAAGGAAACACTTTGATTTTTTTTATGTATATTTTCTGTATTTTTATTTTTAATGCTTTACCCCCTTTAAAATTTGAAATATTCTTTAAAAACAACAATCTGAATTAATCCTTGTAATCAAAATATAATAGCATTAAATTTGTGCCTCAGAGCATGGCCGCATTTAATTTTTATAGGCCGTGACAATCGCTGAAACTCATGGCAACAAAGAGGGTGCTACAGGGGATCCCTGTTTTCCATTAAGTTGCTATTAATTGGTGGATTCACAGGATTGGGTTCAGCGCCTCTTGCGGTCAAAATGGGCAACGTCCAATCAAAAATTAACAAACTTGGAACCGTTGACATTGTTGGTGGATGCACAGAATTGGATTCAGTGCCTCTTGCGGTAAAATTGGGCGACATATGAAGTTTTGAATTTTTCGAGAATTTCCAGAGCAGATCATAGTGGCATATCGGTTTAACATAGAAACATCACAAATTGTCTAGGCCCGTAAAGGGTCGGCGCCATCTAGTGGGGCCCATGCTCAAAGCCAGAGAGAATCAAGTCACATTATGGTGAATTTACAGGAGGAAAACCTTTTTTTTTGACACGTGCAGAGGATGGGACATGTGCTATTTAACCCTGGTAAAAAATTGAGAAGAATTATTTTTACGGAACTACGTTCATATGTCTCAATGCGGAATTGGCTTTTGCTTACAGTGCACTAATAAACGGAAAATCAGAATTTTTGGTCTAACGTCTGTCTGGCTCTGAGGTACAGAAATTGTGTTACAATAACGTTAGGTGTTCTACAAGATTCTTGATTTTTAAAATAACATGTTACCATGATTATCAGTTGTCAAATGATCAATTGGTATTCGGGAAGAAACTCATCAATTTATGCAGAATTTCAGATAAATGTAAACAAAATTTATTTATTATATTACAGTGAAACTTTACTAAGTCAAACTTCAACAAGCCAAAGTGAACGTTGATTCCTTCCAACTGAATTAAGAATTAGTGTTATTTATTTTTGATAAGCCAAATTTCGTTGTGTCAAAATATTCGATTACCAGAATTTTATTTCATTACCGTCATCTGGTTTCTCTTGCTAATGTCAAAATTCTCTTGTTAGCTAATGTCGGATTTTTCTTGCTAGTCTAAGTCCATAAATTTTTTTTTTCTTAAATTTGAAAAAATAAATAAATAAACCGGCACCATTGCATTAGAAGACGTCTGGACGAATGAATCTAATGAATCTCTGACTTAAATTTACAAAATCAGTAGTTCTTTTACAGAAGAAAATGAACATTCCATCAAACACAGATTTAATGGATTTTGTTTCAGCTGATGACGGAAATTAAGTGACTCAGTACCCTACTGATAAAGATATTTTATTGTGTCGAAAATGTTTTTTGGTGAAGAAGAGAAAGAAAGGCTTGTGAGCTAGCAGGGCTGGCAAAGTGGACCCAGCCCAGAAAAACCCGCTTAGGTTTTCCGCCCGTGTTTTTGAAAAGTGGATTTTGTTAAAGTTAATTTCTGAGATAGCTCATATCTTTCATCAAAATAAAAAATAAGCAAATAAAAATCAGAAATCAGGTGTATTTGAGACAATTTGTCTCGGAATATTTATTTATTTATTTTTTTTTAATAAATTTCATTAATTGAACTTTTTTGAATTTCTTGTCAAGATAACTATTGGTTTTTTTTTTTTTTTTTCGCCAAAGGAAGTCTTGATCCTTCTAAAAAAGAAGCTTTTTTTTCCATTTTGAAGGTATCAAAAATATTACCAATTCATTTGAATTACGTTCAAGTATTAATGATTCTTTGAACGTAGAAATGTACAATTACATATAATTAATACTTTCACACAAAGAAATTCTGGGGAAAAAATTTCTTAAATTTTCAATTTTGAATTCATCATTCAGAAAAATTTTCTAATTATGCTACTATTTATTGTTACTAATACTTATCATTATTATCAATGAGCTCTTTAGTACTCTGGTCGAATAATCTGCTGGTACCATTATTTTTTTATATAACTTTGCTGTTTTTTATTTCTTCTGACTCCATCAAAATTTTCCAAATTTCCATGGAACATGGCAATGTAGTTGAGACTTTTTGCAGTTCTTCAAGAGCTGAAGATATGATTCTAAGCTGCTTGTCTTAATTCAAGGACTCCTTGTAAATTGCAACATAATCCAATGTTTTTGCAATTTCTTTCCCAAATTCATTTTGGTGCTCAGATGCAATTGTTACATATTTCTGATAGTTTTTCAAAAAGCTAGAAATGCGCTCTTTGTGTGAATTTCAACAACTATTGTTTAGGCACTTGAGGCATCAAACAATCATAATCTTTGACCAATCTATGAGGAATTAAGGAAATATTTTTGAACCTTGATAACTTGGTTCAAAATGCTGGGTAGGTGAAATTTCTTTCTCCACTTAGTTCTGTGTGAACTTAAGTCTAACTGGTTCTGGATCTAATTTATTTTGAATTACTGCTTTAAAAATGGGTTGAATTTATATTCTAACTACAAAAAAAAAAAAAAAAAAACTATATATTTTTTATGGCTACTAAAATATATTCCAGATATGCAAAAGTAGTAAGAAATCAAATTAACTTTACAAATTGTTAAATACTAATAGGAGAAAAAATTTAATAATAGATATTATTAACAATATTATTGTTAAAAATGTGTTATTGTATATTAATTAATATCATTGATATTATTAATAATAATAATTAGTAACATTGATCAAATATGATTCAGAAATTTAAATTAATGAATCTATTTTTATATTAATGAATGAATGTATTATATAACAATACCTGCATACAGAACTTAAACCCACTAAAACCTAGAAAAGCCCACAAGAACCCGCAATAACCTAGAAAAACCCACAAAAACCCGGGTTTTTGCCAACCCTGTGAGCTAGTAGCAAAATTACCTTCTATTCAAGATATCAGAGCAGCAGATGTATTGCACGTTTTCATAGTTCCGTCTGAATGCTGCCGTTTGATGTAATAAAAGTATCTGAGGATGATTTAATAAAAGAACAAATTTCTCGTAAAAAAAAATTTTTTTGTTACAAAAATTTTTTTATATTTCGGCATAAAAATTTAATTTGTTTTCCAACCTATACAAATTGTTGAATTTATACAACAATTATATTACATGTTGATTATGTCAAGTAGATATATAGTCTCCTTGGTACATTATTCAATTAATTTTGACTCATATTATAAATTTGGGTTTCAGCGGTAGTGTTTAATTTTATTCTATCATTTTGTTTTTCATAACCGAATTTTTGATTATTCAAATTTTTTTCACTTTCCCTGTAACTTTGATTTATTGAAGTTTCACTGTATTTTTTTTTTGGGGGGGGGGGGATGACTTTTTTTCATTTTTATTTATTTTGCAAATTAATAATTATACTTTTAATGTAGATAAATTTAGGGCGTTTAATAAAAATGCATTTACATTTCGAAAAATAGTTAAACATCTTCTAGTTTCAATTGGCAATAGTAAAAAGATAAATATTTTAATAAAATTTTCAATTTTTGGCCAAATATTGCATTATAATTTTAACGCATTGTTCCATGTTCAACTTGAAAAATCCCATTTAATTTTAAAACAAACTCCTTTTAGTTTTCAAGCATTAAAAAAATTCTGTGCATTCACATTTATGTCATGAAATCAATTTGCATAAAACTCTCCCCAATTTTCATTTTGCAATATTTGCAGCTAATTAAAGTTAAAAGTTATTGCAGTTTATATAAAGAGGAATTTTAGAACTTTGTATTCTTTGTGTATGTTTCTTACTAATTCAATAATATTTTTTTTTCTCCCTGTTCCTAATTATGTGTCTTGAAACTGATTGTTGATGCAGAGAAACAAATGAAGGTAAGTGTCTTGATCAACTAATTTTAGTTTCACTTGATTCAATTTAAATTTAAAAAAATCAATGTTTCATTTTATTGTTACTTTAAAATAACAACCTTCAAACTGTTCTGCCAAACTTTGGGTATTCGTAGTGAACCTCGGGAACAGTGGCATAAGGAAAGGAAAGGGGTCTCTATAACTTTGACATCACCAGCAAAGAAAAAATCTTAATATTCCTGTAAAGCCTTTCACTGTATTATTAATGAAAATAATAAGCAACGACCCTTGTAGAACACCACTATATATATATATCAGTCCATGGAGAATTATCACCCCAAACAACTACTCTTTATTTGCTCCCAGTATACAACTTCTAACCCAAATTAAAGTTTTACCTTTTACTCCTATACAAACAAGTTTCCTTAACAGAGCAACATGTGGTACTACATGTATCGAAAGCTTTTTAAAAGTCAACTTAAATAATGTGTCAGATGTGTAACTTAATAAGACATAATACAATGCACTTTAGTTTTAATTTTGTGATGTTAATAATGCAGTTAAATTTATGTTTTGCTGTTTAATTTTAACTATAAATATGTAGTTAAAAATAATTACTAAATCAAGCAATACTTCATTTTCAGATTTAATCAGTTTCAAATTTGATTGAATTTTGAAAACATAAATACAGTGAAACCTGTGTATAACGATACTGTCTATAACGATAACCTGTCTATAACAATTTTTTTTTTTGGCCCCAGAAAAATGTCAGCATGAATAATCAAACTGTCTATAAGGATAACCTGTCTATTACAATATTTTTTTTAGGTCCTAACAGTATTGTTGTATACAGTTTACTGTACTACATTTATACATTTTTAAAATGTAATTACTAAATGATGCATTGCTTTAATATCAGATCTTATCCTATTCAAATTTGATACATTTTTTTTTTCATTTTTTCAGGTAAATTAGCTATTTATTTGTATTTTATTAATTTCACTCTGAACATTCCCTTTTAATGCTAGATTTTCTTTAAAATTTCCATTTTCAGGAAGCGATATCTTAACATCCTGAAACTAAGTCAAAATGGTCAATTCTCAAATTTTTGGTAGCCTATTTTAAGGGTTGCTTAGTAAAACAGATTTTCAGACTGTACACTTTTCTATTTAAGATACCATATTTAAATGTTGATTGACAAACTTTGCCAAATAAAAAAATTTTGATTTTGAAACATTAAATATATTTAAAAGCCTCATCAGTAGAGAAAATATTAACGTTTTGCCTTTTTGTTTCATATTGCTGTTCAGTTTTAAGTGTTTGCATTGTGATTTAATATCATGTTTACTGTTTTGACCTTTTCTTGCAGTACAGTAATTCTGTATATTTAAGTATATCTATCTCAATATTTATAGTTGCAATTTGTTGTTTCACTTAAAGTTTTATCAGTTAGCTAAAAGTGAACCAAGAAAGATTAAAGTAACTTATAATTTTGGTACAATCATATTTAGATTTAAATTTAAAGTGTACTAGTGATGTTGTTTGCAGGCCAGTACATATTCAGGTTGACTGGTCCGAAGGGCCAGTAGGATTTTTTACTGATTTCTAATGCTGCCATACATTTTAGTTTTTTGCAAAATCACCATTCTAATTGTAATAATTCTAAATAACTACTTGTAATCATTGCTATTTGAGGCAATGAGAGGCAAGGGGATGTAAGTGGGCTATTTCAAGTTTCGAGTAAAACAAGTTTAAAGTTTAGATCCTAGGTTGGCTTTCATTAATTAATTTATTTTTTATTTTTTTTCTAAATCGTGCTGTATATCGGAACTTAGCAGGACTACTAGTACCATCTCTTGCCCTAAAACAGAGAGGTTCTCCTACTATTTGTACTGGTTATCTCCATTTTTTTAAATTTTGGCACTGACATTCCTTTGCTACTTAGTTGCCTCAATTGTAATATATTTATATAAAATAGAGAGTAATCTTTTTTCTTTTTTTAAAAATCATTTTATAGAACAAGAAGAACCTCCATTGAGTACTACTGTCACATGTCCTAATTGCAATAACAAACATGACTTAAAAGATTATAAAGTAGAATTGGGTAAATGCATGCGTTTGACTACTCGGAAGAGCAAACGAAATACAACGAGGTGAGACACATTTTTAATAAAATTTTATGTGTACCATATTTACTTTAATATTCTCGTATCTGAAAAATAATTCCAACGGATAAAATTCAGGGCAAGATTCTTGCCGAAATTTATGTCAAAATAACATCTTTTTAGATTTTTTTCCCTTATAGAGCACAGCCTAACTTTGCTGAGACATCAGTTGACAGTTTTCCTGATCAAAGCAAAAGTAAGATTGCATTTTCTTTTGAATTCTTTGAATTTTAGTCAAAATTGAGATAATTGTTATTTCTAGACAACATTTTTTTTTTTCACTTGAAAGTTCAATTGGTTAATTTTTTTCTGTAGTTAAGCTATATCTAACCTGGCAGCATTCTGAATGTCATGCAGATCACAATCACAGCATAAGGACGCTGCCATCTTATATTTGCCTCAACTATAGTTGTTCTAGTGTTACGTAATGATTTTATCCACGT
Source organism: Uloborus diversus (assembly GCF_026930045.1). Lineage (NCBI taxonomy): Eukaryota > Metazoa > Arthropoda > Arachnida > Araneae > Uloboridae > Uloborus > Uloborus diversus. Next base: position 163,549,601 of record NC_072734.1, on the reverse strand, counting down.
ATTTATCTCTTAGCTAAAATAAGTGTCATGATTGCTTGTATTTTTATCTCTAAAGGCAATGCAATTTTTTTTTTTAATGTGACTTACTTTTTTTTCTTGATATTTTGTACATTTTTTAAAACTTTGTCTCCTTTGCTCGCTTCTACTTTTCTTTTGACTGATGTGCACTCGTAGAAGGTTTTATATAATTATTTTATGTGTAACATGTACTGACATTTGATGTTTGTATTTATTTATTCATTCATTTATATATTTATTGATAGGTAAAAAACGCAGGCAACAATCTAAGAAAGGAGCTTCAAAGAATGCTAAAGTCAGGTTACTGCAAGGTTAGTAGAAATGCTTGTTCATTTTACCATAATTAAAAATGTCATAATCATCCTTTCAATTCTTTTATTTACTGCTAGTGGTACCCGCACGGCTTTGCCCGTAATAAAAAAATTAAAAGGTCTTTTGGTTTGCCTGTATATTTACAAATAATGTATGGTGAATTTTCTCGCCAAATGGCTTGTACCCATGTTACGGTTCCACGTTATGATAATTTCGTATCTCGCCAATTGGCTTGTGCCCATGTCACGGTTCCACATTGTGATAATTTCGTAATTTACTCATCCATCTTATGATAGTTTTGTTCTTAAAATTGGAATCGAAAAAGAACCACATCAAATTTTCGAAAAGTCCCTTTGAGGTGCACACCCCCATGCTACAAACTAACTTTGTGCCAAATTTCATGAAAATCGGCCCTATGGTCTAGGCGCTATGCGCGTCACAGAGATCCAGACATCCTACAGACATCCTATAGACATCCTCTGTACAGAGAGACTTTCAGCTTTATTATTAGTAAAGATTAATGATGTCTCAGATAAAACATCAGTTTTCACTTCTATCTGGAAAACATTGCTGATACTTTAAGAAAACATCTAAGTTATAAAGGGGAACCCTAATTTTCCAGAGTTTGATATGTTGTCCTGTTTCAAACAATGTTTTCCTTTGGTCCGTGAAAATTGCTAAATCGCTAATTTAAAAAAAAAAAAAAAAAATTCGCATTTTATTTTACCTTTTTTCAGAAAATCTGCTTAATATGTTTTTCTGAAAATGGATCCAAATCCTATTTCCCCTACAAGATTCACATTTACTTTTCTCTGGGAGTTTTTTAGGATAAATGTTTGTCTTAGCTGTTTGAAGCCGTTCTGATATTTTTTCCAGTTCTGGCTTACTATCTTTGTTGTCCTAGCATAAAAAACATTAAAACAAAGAAGCAAATTTGCCTTTTGGGTCAGACTTTAGAGCAGCATTTTTCAACCTCTTTTACCTGCTGACTCGCAAGAGCATTAAAAAAAATTTGTTGACTGGTGTTTTTTTTTTTTTTCTTTTTTTTTCTGAAAAAAAAAAAAAAACTTGCATTTGCAGATCGTTAAAAACATATAAAAACATTTTTTTGCGAAGGACTGAGGTTTTTTTCTTTTTTTTAAATGTATAATAATAATACAAATAGTTTTATAAAAACAAAACTTTACTTAGTGTTAAAGAACTGCTCCAAGAAATATTTAAATGTTAAGCATCAGATAAGTAATTATTGTAATAATTATACAGAAGTGATAAACATTGCTGAAAAAGCATTGAAAAGTAAGAAAATTAATCACAAAATTCACGCACGAGACATTATATAGAATTTTTTTTTCCCCCTTGTCGTTTTTTTTTTTTTTTAAAGCAAGGAACTTTTTTTAACACTAACAAGCAAAAATCTCAGGGGACCAGTCAAATTTTTCTGCAAATTGGTGCCAGTCTGCTAGACCATTGGGTGAGAAACGCTGCTCTAGAGGGTGGAACTATCCCACTTGGGCTTTTAAACGCTGAAACCGCACAGTCATGTCTCAGATGTTTGTAGCTTTGGCATTGGTTACATCTCGGCTTGTATTGTACTGATATTAGCTCCAAATAATCTTTATTCTCAACAAAGTAAACTTGATAATTTATTTTCATTACAATGTTTAGCTTTTTACTTTGAATTACTATGACTTTTAAGAACGGAATATACAGTCAACTCCCGCTACAATGCGAGTCAACTTACGTGAAATGGCTATAATGCGAATTTTTTGCGAGTAACAAATTTAAGAGCTAACGCCAATTCCTCATCCACAACACAATTTTTTTTTTTGGAAGGAAGTATTGGCTTTGTTATTGACTACTAAATATTGATTTCGTGAATGTTATTATATCCCTTTAGGCATCACTAACAGTGAAAGTTCCCACACCAAACTAGTCTACGCATTGCATTGTTATAGCATTCACTTAGCATCTTTCTTTCTTTTTTTTTATTCCTATATCAGCAAATTAGCTGATATAGGAATAGGAGGTAAAATTTTCATTTGGGTAAAAAACCAGTCACCGGAAGGAAACAAAGGGTAGTTGAAAGGGGAAATTATTCTAAATGGAGTGAGGTTTTAAGCGGGGTTCCACAGGGATCAGTGTTAGGGCTTGTTTTGTTCATTGTTTTTATGAATGATAATCATAAAAATATTTTTGGGAACATGAATTGTTTTGCTCATGATGTCAAAGTTATGGGGATTGTAGAAAATGAAGAACAAGAAAATCAGCTGCAAGAGGATCTAGATCATATTACGGAGTGGGCTGATAAATGGGGTATGGCTGTTAATGTTCGGAAATGTCAAGTGCTACATTTAGGGCAAGGAAATAAGTGTACAAGTTATTATTTGCAAGGTTCAGTCATTAGTCAGGCAGAAAAAGTTACTGATCTGGGCGCCTTAATAAGTCAGGATTTAAAGTTTAGTCAACAGTGCAGCATATCTAATAACTGTTAAATTACTCAGCAGAGTTCAGCAATATTCTCATATAAAAGAATTTTATTTCGACTAATAATAAAAATGGCTAACAAACAACATATTAAACATATAACGTAACTACGAAACTCGACACATCAAAACATGGAATAATCTGTTTAACGGAATCTAGAAGAATGCAGCACGTACAAAACCTTAAGAGCATTGCCAAACTGAAATTCCGATAATAAAAAACATTGTTAAGTAAAATTATGTAAATGTAGCTGATTGTTTTAAATTGATTTAAAGTCTCAAATCAAACACCCCACCTCAATCAGCTACATCAGAAATAATTTTCTTTCTAAATTTTTCAAATTTAAGTTTACCTAAAGGTTTTGTAAATATATCTGCTATCATATTTTCTGATTCACAATACTTATTGTCTATAGCTTTTCCTTCATACAGTTCTCTAATAAAACAATACCTAAAGTCAATATGTTTTGATCTTTGACTCACCCTTTCATTCTTGACCATTGTTATACAGCCCTGATTATAATCATGCACCACAAATGTTTTATTTTTATCACCTTTGATTTCATTCAGTAATTGTACTATCCACTTGCCTTCTTTAAATGATTCCGATACTGCAATAAATTCAGCTTCAGTTGAAGACAAAGGTACTGAATTTTGTTTTCTACTTGCCCGTACAATCAATGAACTTCCAAGCATGATGACGTAACCAGTTGTTGGTTTTCGATCAGAAATATTTTCGTGCCCAATCTGCATCACAAATATTTCTAAACTGGCTGTATCTGCTCCAAATTTCAGTTTGAAATAAGAGGTTTTCTTCAAGTATTGCATTACTTGCTTTACTGCTTTCCAATCCTTTTCTGTTGGCTTGCTTACTTTCCTTGATAAAATTCCAACTGCTGTAGCTATATCCGGTCCCGATGTTGTTGAAATGTATAGAAGTGGTCCAATTACTTCTCTATACGCGACACCATTTTCCAATTCCTCTGATTTTTCTTCATCTTTTATAAATTCAGAATTCATTAGAATATTTGATTCTTTTGCTTCAATAAATCCATATTTCTTTACTAATTGCTTAATTTTCATTTCTTGATTAATTGCAAAGCTTCCATCTTCAAGTCGTTCTACTTGAACACCTAAGTAGTGATTTTCCCTAAATCGGATATTTCAAAATGCTGTTTTAACACATTTATCATTCTTAATTCTGTATCTTCATCCAAAGTATAAATCAGAATGTCATCAACGTAAAGTAGAATAGAACTCCAACCATTTGATTCTTTTCTTGAGTAAAAGCATGGATCTACGTTACTACTCAAATAACCATTTGAAGCTGAAACTTTGTTGATCTTTTCATTCCAAGCACTTGCAGATTGCTTTAGACCGTACAGACCTTTCTTTTAACTTATATACTTTTTCTTTTTCATTTTCTTTAATGTAGCCTTCTGGTTATTTTATGTATAATTCTTCTGTAATCTCAGCTTTGAGAAAAGCATTTTTCACATCTAAGTGTTTAATTTTCATATTGCGTGCTGCTGCTAATGTGAGCAATAATCTTAATGTTGCATTATTCGAAACTGGAGCAAATGTCTGACTGAAATCCTCACCAGGCTTCTGGTTAAAACCTCTTGCACAGAGCCTCATTTTATAGCGATTTATTTCGCTTGCTTCATCTTGTTTGATTTTGAATACCCATTTTGTATCAATTGCTGATCTTCCTTTTGGCAAATCTGTCAATTCCCATACATCTTTCTTTTCGATAGATTCTATTTCTTCATTTGCTGCTTCTATCCATTTTTCCTGCTCTTCCTGCAGCAACATTTTCATTTCTTTCCGAGAAGAAGGTTCTTCAAGGGATTGAACAGTTTTATAAGTGCATACATATCTATCTGGAGATACACCCCTATTCGATCATTCAGAATGTCTACATTTGTCTTTTGTCTCTTTAACTTCACACCTAGGTTCATTTTCTTCCTATAAATCACAAGTTACTTCATTAATTTGCTATTTATCTTCTTCAACTCTTGTTAAAATTTCATTGTTGCAATTGTCAACACAAAATACATTTCTTGTTACAATTACTTTGTTGCTTTCTTTATTCAATACTAGATATCCTTTTGATTTTTCTGCATAACCGAGAAATATACCTAACCTTCTTTTCCTCTATTTTCCAACTTCTTCCTTCTTACAGTGTAATATACAACACTGCTACCAAATATTTTTAGGTGTTGAACTTTCGGTTTTCTTCCATTCCATATTTCATAAGGAGTCAAGCTATGCGCTTTTGTTGGTAAAGGATTTTGCAAATAGCACGCTGTTATTGCTGCAGCTCCCCAAAACTTTTGATCTAATTTGAAATCTTCCAGCATACATTTGACCATCTCAACCAAATATCTGTTTCGCCTTTCCGCGACTCCATTTTGAGATGCAGAATAGGGTACTGTTTGCTGATGCTTTATGCCATTCCTTACAAAATAATTCTTCAGCTTCTCTTTTACAAATTCCCCACCTCCATCGGTACATAGTACTTTAGGAGTTCTTTCGAACTTGGTTTTTACATAATTGAAGAATTCTATTATCTTATCTGCTGCTCCACTCTTCTGTCTTAGCAGATAAACTGTAAAAAATCTTGACTCGTCATCTATCAAAGTCAACATGTAACGCATTCCACTTGGAGTTTGCAGGGGAAATGCTCCGCAAAGATCAGAGTGAAAGAGATCTCCAACTTTCAATGCTCTATTTTCACTTTTCTGTGGATTAGGAATTTGAACAATCTTTGTCTTTACGCAACATAAACATTTAATTTTACATTTACAGTTCCTCATTTTAAGACTGGTAGCTAAATGTTCATCCTGTACAGGGTTCATACGGGTCATGGAAATCCTGGAAAATCATGGGGGAAAAATAAGCAAATTTTAGACCTGGAAAAGTCATGGAAAATTGAAATTTTCATTTAAAGTCATGGAAATTTATTTAAAGTCATGGGAAAATGTCCTGGCCAGAGAGAAAGTAACAGTAGCTGAAAGAGCATTGGAAACCTAGAGTGATTTAACAGTATTGAACTTATAAAAGCTAATAAAACTGGAAAATTGAGCGATCTCAAAAACAAATTTGAATTTTGAAATCTCATTGCATCCACTTCTGTAGCAGCCGCTCGTCTTTTTTGGCAATTTGATTTTACTGCTTGGACATCACTCATCTTGAATTTTCCATTGTTTTCAACACTTCTAATAGTTTATATTCTGTAATAGCAAACTTGCACGTTCTTGATTTTGTGCCCTACATAGGGCCCGCAAAAATAATCCACGTGACCCACTGCTGCGTTCAACATCATGAATCAAACACTATGTTCTGGAATTCCTGAACCTATTAATTTATATGAATTTGAAAATGTGCAAATAAACAAACAAGTACATTTGAATGAGAAGATTTATTCATTTTTGAATTTTTTATTTAAATAAATATCTGGTTTAGAAACATGAATTTACTAAAGAATGCAGCTTTACTTTAAAGAACCAAAAAACTGTTAAGTTATGTAGATGATTAAATGCACTGTGGACACTAAAAGATAACCTTTGAAGCAAATTTATTGAAACGTATGACTCATTCAACCTTTGTCCCATTCATTTTTATTCTGCCTGTTAATAAAAAAAATATGAAGATTTAAGCATCATTATATTCCATTCACTGTATTTTTACTTTACTTAAATTTATATGATATAGAGAAATAAGAATAGTTTAGTTTTTTAGGTTTACATTTATACTTTTTCCATCACAAGCTTCTAAGAGGTAGTGGCATTCACATAGCAGTTTTGTTAATGGGCAATTCCATGATAAGGTCAACCAGATGATCAAATTTTCAAAACTAAAATATGTAAACAAATGAGGTGTCATTTTAAAGGTAAAGAGTTGTATATTTTGAAATGCCTGTCTAAAATTTGATCACTTCAGTTATAAATAAGTTACAGCAGCTTAAACCAAGGTCAACATCTTGAGTATTTTCAAACCATGTTTGGAGACTCTCGAAGAAATTCTGTTTTTTCCAAAAAATACATGCTAATATTATGAATTGAGATGAATAACCATTTAAAGATACAGAGTGTTGCTGGTGATGTTGCAAAAATGCGTCAAAATATAATTCATTTTGATTTGTAAAAGAATTCCTCTGGGGTACATTAAGTGTTTTACGTCCGACACCAAAATGGGCAGTTAATTACGCTGAGCCAATAATTTTAAAGCTACATACATGTATTTTTGGGTACAAAGTAAGAATTTCAATCTCTTTGATGCAACCTATTTTAATTTTGTAACAAGCGAATATTTTTTACTAAAATCTAGGTGTCGGACGTAAAAATTTTTTTACGTCCGACACCATTTACGTCCGACACTGTTACATTCCTTTAAATAACATATGTTTTCAACTGTGTTTCTCCTTTTTTTGCCTTTAATTTCAAAGTTAAAGCGAAACATGCATAAAAAACAACTTAGTGAATTTATTGTATATACATTTAGGGTTGATAGGGGTAAGTAGGACCCCTTTTGAGAAAAGGTGTGTTGAATGAACATAATACAGTTGATTAAGATCAATTTTGACAAATTTGCCAAAACTATAAGTGTAAAAAGAAATTAGAAACACTAAATGACTGCGTCTATGTAAAGTTGGCTTAGGAAGAACCATTATCAACATTCAACCCATATAAATCTTGATGGTTTTCTTTCATGTAAGTTTCACAAATAACTAATCACCAGCTTTTGTAGCTGAACTATCAATTCCTACTAAGTCATCATAGTTGTCTTGTATTTCAGTAATACAAATATTTCATCAAAGTTGCTTTTGATTTTCAAATCCTCACTGTTAGGGGGGGGGACTACTTACCCCATAGTGTGGGGACGTCTTATAGCAAAATTTTACGGGGTAAGTGGGGCCCCTCCTCTAAAACAGTTTTTAATAATATTTTACTCAAAAATTCTGACTGCAAAATGCACTTTAAGTTAAACTGTACATGAATGTTTAATGATCGTAAAAAAATAAATGCTAACCGGGAAACACTTCTTTGAAAAATGCTGCTTAAACTCGCCAAAAAATATTGTTCAGATTTTTTTTTTTTTTTTTTGACTAAGTTCTCTGACCTAGAAAAAAATTCCACTTAACCCAAATATATGCAAAACTAATCACTATGATGAACCATGATATGATCAATGTAAAAAAGTATAAAAACCATATGGATATTTCAGTTTTTGGAGGGGTGACCCACTTCCCAGTGTCCCACTTCCCCCAATCAACCCTACTTTTGAATTTACTTGGTAAATTTTGCTTCAGTATATGTAACCTATAATTTACATATTTATAACTGTAATCATTGTTATGTATTTACATTTAAGAGCAATAGTTTACATCCAATATGAACAATTTACGTCCGATACCGAAAATTTACGTCCGACACCAAGCTAAAAATATTTTTTAAATAATTTTATTCCTTATAATATCATTTGAAAACTGTAATATATGCTTCAATCATAAGTGTACTTCAGATTTATGTTGTTTTCAAAATTAAAATGTAAGCCAATTCACAGACTTTTATCAATTTTTAAGTGAACCATCAGTTTTACTATTTGTGTGTTTACGTCCGACACAGGGTTGTTTGGTTTAAACCATGGTTTTAATCATAGTTTAAACCAATTGGTTTTTTAAAAAAACCATGCGGTTTTTAAAAAAAATTTTTTTTTTTTAAAAAGGCAAAAAAAAAAAAAAAAACAATCCATTTTACAGGTTTACATTGATTTCCCCACACATATTGAAAAATGTAAAATTCCATTTATGCTAAATTCCTAGCTAAGTTGCAGAGATAAATACTAAAATTGCAAAGTTGCTTCTTCAAAATGTATTACAAGCTTTAATCGAAAAAAAATATTAATATATTTTTTATTTCATATATGTGCCATAAAGCAGATTTCAGTCAACTTCCATCATTATGCTTAATTTGCATGATTAGTTAAGATTTACTAAGGATTGAATCTTTTATTGTAGATGCAATCCATTATATTGATCACTCCTGTTGCAGGGGTGTGACATTTTTGCCCATTTATTTGCACTTTCCTGGAATTTTAACTATGACTTGTAAGGTAATCAACAGTCTAACTTAATTGTTTGCACCTAAAAATTAAGATTTGTTCTGCAGGTGAACACAAATAATATTTTTTGAATCAAATTAAAAAAAAAAAGCTTATACTTCATATTATGATACATAATAGTTCCTTATATTATAATGTAGGAAGATTAAAAGAAAAATTTTTAAATTCCCAGAGCAAAATGCAAATGTATGTGTAAAAATTGATTGTGAAATATATAAATCTTCACATATAAACTACACTCTCCATTGGTGTCTTTTTTTTTTTTTTTTTTTTGGATTCTGTGTGCTCAAAAGATTTTGATTGGCTATACACCTATGCTGCTTTATGACTATTGGGTGCAGATAATTCTTAGTTTTTTCCCCCTTTTGTTCATCGGAATTGGGATTTTGGTATTTGCTTTGCCTTAGCTTACCTGTGCAGTTTACAAAAGTTACTTACTCATATTGTTTTAAAAAGAATGTCTAATTCTAGTAGAAAAAAAGACCTAATCTGGCTTTCATTAGATGAAATCAAAAATGAAGCCAGTATTTCGTATCATAAAGGGTCTATGTATACATGCATACTAATATGTTAATCAAGTCAAACATTTCAATCAATATTTCCCCTCAGAAGGCTATTTTAATTATTTAATTTAGTTACAAAATTTTGTTCTAATCTCTTTAATTAATCAAGAAATTAGGTATAATGTGACTATTGAATAACTGTTAATTACATGGAACCTTAATTACCTTCCGAAAATTAATTGTTTTTCTCGCAAATAGTATTTAAATCAAAAAAACCGTTTTTTTTTTTTTTTTTTTGGTTTTTTTAACCAACCCTGGTCCGACACCAACTCTTTAAATTTTTTTAATTTATACTTTAGGGATCTATTTTGAAAAACTAACATGATTTTTTATTCAGTGGGATGTAGTAAGTATCTTGTAAATAAATTTGATCATTTTGGAACAGTTTATGTTTGGTAAATGGAATTAAAACTGAGAAATTTTTCTTCATTTTTTACGTCTGACACCATGGAATTGCCCTAATGCTCATTTCCAAAAAATGGCAAGTTTGACGTTAAATAGAGTGCTATTCTCCTCATGTAACAAGGTCATGAAAATTTTTATGAAGTCATGAAAAAGTCTTGGAAAAGTCATGGAATGTTTTCATCTGAATAGAGTATGAACCCTGCCTGTAGTTGTTGAATCGCTGGAGGCTCACGATGACCAAATATTCTGTGCCACGTAGGTATACAATTTACATGCGATTCTTCTGTAACTTTACTTGCAACTTCAATAGTGTTCAATTTGTATAAATCATCTTCTAAATGTCCTTCAAAAATAGTTTCATTATCTTTCTTACTTGTGCACATACTGGATCCAAATATAATAAAATAGTTCTTCTGATCAAGACACTTGATAGATAACAAATTATTATCTAATTCAGGAATGTACACTACTTTGAAGATTTTTATATACTTGGTTTCTTTATCTTTGCCTTCATATTCAATAAAACCATCACCTATTCCTTTAATATCCAATAGCTGTCCACTAGCAACTCTTACTTTTCCCTGTTTTGACTTCATATTTCCAGAAAAGAAATCTTTATCATTTGTCATGTGTGCAGAACAAGCCGAACCTATGTACCAATTTTTACAAGAATTCCTAGAATTAATTTTAAAACATTGAAATTCTTTATCTTCTATATGTTTGCATTCTTTATTTTCATCTAAAATTTTCTTGACTTTATGGTCTTCTAATTTACGCTGCTCCGCCTTCCACAAATGACAAAATTTCTTTATATGATTAGGCTTCTTACAAAAATGAAACTCTTCTAAATTTGTTTTCAGACATCGTCTTGAAGTTTTCAGTTTTAATCTTCTTAGATTTTACAGCTGTTTTTAACACATTTTGCTCGAAGTTAAATTTTAGTTTCTTCCTTACGTACATATATAGCAATGAATTTTCCTTTCACGTATTCTAATGACAATGCTTGTGAAGGTCGCGCTTCTAAACTTGTAATTAGCGAATCATAACCTTCAGGCATTCCACACAATAGTAATGCCACTATATCATCTTCAGGAATAATTTTTCCCAAACCTCTAAGTTGATCAACAACTTCTAAAATAATTTGAATATAATCTTTCATGCTAACAGATTCTTTCTACTTGAATGTATACAATTTTCTTTGCAAAAATAGTTTGGTATTTAAATGCTTCTGTTCATAAATTTTCCGTAAGGAATTCCACATACCTTTTCTTCATGCTTGATATGAATCAGCTGATTATCTTCAACACACAGCGCAACTTTAGCTCAAGCTGATTTATTTGCTTTAACCCAAGCATTCTGTTCATCTCCAGCCTTTTCAGGCATACCATGCACTGTTACATCCCATAAGTCTTTATCAGTCAAGTACATTTCTATTTTAAACTTCCAAATTTCATAATTTGTGCCGTTAAGTTTCACGAAGGTTTCTTTTTCTTCCGCCATTTTACAAACCCTATAGTCAAAATTCTACTATTTATCTGTAGAGAATTATGCCTGGGACCAAAACCTGTTAAATTACTCAGCAGAGTTCAGCAATATTCTCATATAAAAGAATTTTATTTCGACTAATAGTAAAAATGGCTAACAAACAACATATTAAACATATAACATAACTACCAAACACGACACATCAAAACATGGAATAATCTGTTAAACTGAATCTTGAAGAATGTACAAAACCTTAAGAGTGTTGTCAAACTGAAATTCCGATTAAAAAAAAAACATTCTTAAGTAAAATTATGTAAATGAAGTTGATTGTTTTAAACTGATTTAAAGTCTTAAATCTAACAATAACAAAGCCAATAAGATGCTTGGGTTTATCAATAGATCTATTTCAAACAAATCTAAAGAAGTTCTTCTGCCCTTATATAGAAGTTTGGTAAGACCTCATTTGGAGCATACCGTTCAGTTTTGATTTCCTTATCTTAAGAAAGATATCAATATATTGGAAAGGGTTCAAAGGCGGGCTACAAGGCTAATAAATGGACTTTCTCATTTAGACTACGATTCCAGGCTTAGAATGCTAAAAATGTAGTCTTGAGCTAAGAAGAGACCGAGGGGACATGATTCAGCTGTTTAAATTTATTAAAATTTAAGATGTTACGGGGCTAAAGTTTAGCACTGGAAACAGGACAAGGGGTCATTGTTTTAAGCTATTTAAATCTCAGGCTAACATGGATATTAGGAAAAATTATTATTTTAGCAGGGTAGTGGAACCTTGGAACACCTTACTGGAAGAGATGGTAATGAGCAAGGGGGTAGATAGTTTTAAGAGGGCCATTGATCTTCACTGGGGATTGTAAATTGACTAGGACCAGCCTAGCTGGGCCCATAGCCTGCTGCTGGTCGTCACTTTTGTATTTGTATTTGAATATTAAAATTGATGAAATATAATGGCACCATAGTGCGCTGTTTCATCTAAATTTTATGAAGATGGGAAGAAAATGAAAGTTTCTGACAAAAAAAAAAGCGTCAAGATTCTCGATAGGCTTGAACAACTGCAAAACGTCGACGGTAGCACGACAATAAGAATGAGTGAATCTTCCATATGTACCATTGTAAGTCAAAACAAAAAAATATCCGTGAAAGTTCAGAACTTAGTTTCAATATTGAAGCTTGCAGTCTAAGCAAAGTAAATATTATGAAAATGGAAGCTGCTCTTGTACTCTGGATTAAAGAAATCAGGAAGAGGGGTTGTTGCCATAAATGGAAACGTTATAAAAGAAAAGACGAAGCAACCGTATTTAAATATGTATTAGATAAGAATAACAATCTGATCATGGAGCATAAATCATCAACTTCATTTTTTAAATTACAAATATTATTACTGTACCTACAATACTGTACTCTTATAGTACAACATTTTATTATTACTACATACTGTGCATACTGTGTTTTATTTAATGTCTTTCCCTCCCATCAATCATTCATTTTGTGCATCTTAAAGGATTTTATGTTTAATAAAACACCTTTTTTTATTTTTTAAATACAGTAAAAGTTCAGTTCTTTATGTAAGAAACTGTAATGTATAGTTAAGGAAGGCTTTAAATCAGTTTGAGGGGTGTTTACAAGTGTCTAAAAGAATTTGGTATGCTTCTAAAAAATTGTATATGTATATTTTTCCACAATGTGAAATTTGGCTTACGCAAGGAGCCTGGGAATGCATCCCTTACGTAAGTTGGTGCTCGACTGTAATGTGTTATGGTAAAAAAGTTTTTTGTTCAAAATTTGACAAAATATCTGCTTACAGTTTCAAAATCCTCTGAGTGCTTAAAATTAAGTGTAGAAAAGTATTTTTCAAAGCCTGAAGTAACGTATATAAATTGCAAATAAATTCTTTTTTTCTTCTGTTTTTCAGGGATATAAATTATTCTCTTTTATTTTATGCGTTATTTTTAAGTTCTATGTTATTTTAGGTACTGAAGCTTTATTAATCAAAAATTTTGTTTTTAGATGACAGTGATCTTTACTCTAAAGAGGTATGTTTTTTTTTTAGTTATTTATCTAGCCAGAATGATTTTTTGATTTAATAATAAAACACTTTCGTTTTTTAAAAATTGAGTATTTTGTGTACAGGGCCTTAGAATTACTCTTTCACCTCGGGCCATAGTACTCTATCCTAGCATGTTGTTTATGGGCTGGGACATTTACGTAGTGTGTGCTTAATTTTTCACCCTCTTTCACCAGTATTTTATTTTCAGTTTAAATTACCCTTTAAAATATTGTTAACCTAAAAATACTAACAATATTTTGTGCTATTGTTTAATTTTGTGTTTTGTGTTGATTCCGGCTCGGGTGTCTCATTGTTTATAACAATATTTTGTCAAAAGTTCAAGTGTTGTGAAAATGAAGTTTGACTAAATGTAATTTTCAATCCAGAAATGGAACATTAAATTTATGTGCTCTATTTTACTAAATGTAAAAAATTCCTATACAGTGGAACCCCAATTTTACATATTACGTCTGACTGGTGATAAAAAACGCACTAAGCAGGAAGATGTAAAACCGTGGGCGGAGATAACGATCTAAGCATTGTAAATTGATAGTCAAATGAACTAGTGAGTGTAATACAGTAGTACCCCGATTTAACGTATTCATCGGGACCAAAACTTTTGTACGCTGATACGTGGTTATTCGTAATATCAGGGTCTGAAAATTTTTTTCAAAAACTGCACTTGCCTTATCTGAAACCCCTAACAAGCAACTGTGCAGAAATATCCATAATTAGAAAGTGAAACTGAATTAGAAACTTTTTATTCAGCATTTCACGACTGAATGCACAAAAGTTAATTTGAAATTTTAAACTACTGAATAATGATGTTTGATGTTTGACAATTTCCTTGATACTTGACTCAAAATAGTAGTTTTCTTTCGGCTTTATGGAGAGAAGAAAATACTATATCATTTGCAGCCTTCCGTATGATATGTATGTTTTTACAGTTTAATAGGCCAGGTAAAGCATTTGAAAAAGTTAAGTTTTAATGTGAGTTTCATTATTGCTTTCTGCATCAAAATCAATATTCGTTGACTGCCCCCTCGCCCGTCAAAATTTGCAGATTGATTCCAAGGAAAGACTTTTTCTATTTCGGATAATATGGATACAACCTTTGGAAAACAATCCAAGTTTTCCTTAACTCAAATTAACAAAAAAAAAAAAAAAATTTTTTTTTTTTTTTTTGGTTTTTAAAATAATTTGTTAATTTGGGGTTTATTATTCGGTAAATAGGGGTTTTTGCCTTCATTTTAGTCGAGGTGGGGGGGAAAGTAAAATTTGTTAAATAAAGGTTCGTTAAATCAGGGTCCAACTGTATTTACTTGTTTGATAACTAAATTTGTCTCTCAGTTTTTAATTGCAAATATAAATTGCCTTAAGAGTTTTAATGCTTTGAATTGAGACTTTTCTTACAGGTAAAGAGTGCAGTGACTAAACTTTCTAAAATGATAAAAATGGCTATGTTGCTGAAAGGAAAACTTTAACACACACCACCTGAAACCAGTTCTACAATAAAAGCATGGTCAGATAATGCAATAGCAGTTGGAATCCATGGAATCTAAAAGCGATAAGGAGCTCTGCATTATAAGTGGCAACAAATTTTACTTTTTCCAGAAAAATAATCAAAATTAAAATACTGTATCTTAGAAAGTAATTAAGTGCTTGTATTTTGAAGCAAAAATGGTTTTTATATGCTGCAAAGAAACAATCCAGTGATCGGACGATCAGAGAAAACCCTTTGGGCCTACAACTCACAAAAAAAGGCAATGAGACGCTAAAAAAAAATTACGTAGTGGCTTTAAACACCTAAAACAAATTTTACTTGAGAAAAAGAACCCGCAAGAAATTTTTTGTGAGTCTTTTTGAGAAAAAATTTAATGTGATCTGTTTTTAGGAAAAGGTATTAAGCAAATTTTCTGTAAAAGTGTAACGTAAAATCCAAAATATTTTAACAATATTAGTAGTACAACAATTTTCACGAACCAACAAAAAATGACACCGGAAGCAGGTTAATGTATGAAACAGAAAATGTAAAATTGGGGTTCCACTGTATATGTAGGTCATATTCCTGAAATTTGTAAAACATTTTACTTATGTTTTGGAAAAATCACCATAAGCTCTGCGTGTGTACTCTTGCTTATGTGTAAATCATTGTATTTTAATAAGTGTAAATGAACTATAGTTGGGGCAAACCTAACATGGCAGCATCTAAATGCTGTGATTAGGATCTGACCAGCCTCACAATGCTGCCAGGTTAGGTTTGCCCTTACAATAATTTTAATTTCTAAAAACTATTTTAATTATTATTTTTCCTGAATCTATTATTTTTAAACTTTGCATACTGTTTTGGAAACATTGAAAATTATGTATTATGAGTGAAATAGTCTTGAGTGTGCTTAATTGTGCCCCAAAAATTGCCCTGTTTTGTTTTTTAAACAGGTCCTATCAGAAGTTTTTTTGTGCCCTGTAAATCAATAGATTTACTTTTACATTGATGGTAAAAGTACATCTTTCGTATGGAATTATCTTCATATTTACTATGTTTTCTTAAATTATAATTACATGCATGTTTTTTTATTTTTAGCTTGATGGTCATGCTACAAAATCTGGCAATAAACGTACGAAAAAAGGCAGTTGTTCAGCATCTAAACCACAAACAAAGACTACCATGCCTCAGTTAGATTCTAGGTAAATTGTTTTTAAATTACATTTATTTTAACTTATTAGATAATTTTCCAATTTTAAAAGTATGACATCTATGAGTAAAGGTTTGCAAACTGTGCAATTAATTTGGTTAATTATTTAAATGAATAATATGTTTTTACATACATGGTATTTCTGTTGTTTAAAAAATATTTGTTCACATTTAATTATCTACATGTGTACAGCAGCACCATTTTTCATAAGTGGGGATGCTCAGGTTCAGTGTTGTCCAAAATGCGAAAGAGAATCTCTGAAGGAAAATTAATTTTCCGAATTTGACTCATAAAATATTAAAGTAAGAAATAACAATGTTAGAAAAGCACTAATTCGCAGATTACTGCAGACACGTGTTTCGGCGTTACAGGGAATGCCTTTTTCAATGCAAAAAGTAATGAGCTTATGTATGAAAAGAAATCAAAAGGTGTTTCCTGTAACGCCAAAACACGTGTCTGCAGTAATCTGTGAATTTGTGCTTTTCTGATGTTGTTATTTCTTACATTACTGTTCTGCACACAGGTATTAATTTATCTCATAAAATATTGTTTGATAACGTTTTTAAGAAGAAATGTTTGATGACAGAAACTATCAACTGATTCTAACTAACATGCAAACATGAGAACAACATTTTTATAGTGCCTTGAACTATTTTCATTTTATGCAAATAGTTGCATTATCCTTGAAAAAAAAAAGATTGTAGGCATTAAAATTTCCAACATATTTAGGCTATTGTCAAGACTGGGAATATTTGAAATTCATTGGGTGAAAATATTGCCTTCTTCTTAACCAATTCCATTGTTAAATGATGTACCAAGCATGGATGCTGATGGGGAGGTGCAAGAGTGCACTTGTAATTTAAATACACTGATGAAACAAAACATTATGACCACCCAATCAATAACGCATTGTGCCACCTTTGGCCTGCAAAACAGCTGCGACTCGTCTTGGCATGGATGCCACAAGCCCTTGATATACGTCTGGGGATAGATTGTACTAAATGTTAATGCAGCGTTCACGCAAATTTGAGATATCTTTACATGGTGGTGTTTCATCTCTGAGCTGCCTTTCCATGAAATCCCAAATGTGCTCTATAGGATTAAAATCCGGTGAATTTGGTAGCAAAGGCATTAATTGAAATTCATCATGCTGTTGGAACCACTCCAGCACAATTTTAGCCTTGTGACATGGAGCATTGTCCTGCTGGAAGATGCCATTTCCAGTAGGGAAGACTGACGTCATGTACGGGTGCACCTGATCTGCCATGATGTTCAGATAATCCACAGCCTTCATGGTATGTTCTACCACAGCTAAGGGTCACAGAGCCTGCCAGTAAAAAGTCCCCTAAATCATAATACCGCCACCACCAGCCTGTTTACAACCAACGGTACAAGACGGGAACAACTGTTCACCTGTAAGACGGCAAACCCTGACACGACCATCCACGTTATGAACAAGAAATCGCGATTTGTCGGACCAGACAACTCTCTTCCAGTCATCCAAGGACCAGTCTCTGAGTTCTCGAGCCCACTGCAGGCGTAGTTGGCGATGATGATTGGTCAATAGAGGCACACGAGTGGGACATTTGCTGCGCAGTCCCATATCCAAAAGTGTCCGCTGAACTGTGTGTTTGGAAACACTTCCCCTCACACCTGCATTGTATTGAGCTGTTAGTTGATCTCCTGCCTCCAAGTCTCCAAAAGTCTGCCTCCGATTTCGCTTGATCAAGCGGCCTAATCTCTGATGTTCCTTATCTTTGACGATGCATGGGCGTCCAACACCTTTACTCCTACTGTTGGTTTCACCGTCGTTTTTCCACTTTGCATAAGTACTAACAACGACAGATCGTGAACAACCTACCAGTCTTCCAGTTTCTGAGATACTCGTTTTTAGTCTTCAGGCCATCACAACCTGCCTTCTCTCAAATTCGTAAGATTTTTACCCTTTCCCATAACTTGCAAAAGAAAGTGCTCGAATGAAGCCTTACCTTCTCCAGCCCCAGTTATATACCAATCCCACCTCATCATGTGTCTCCACATCCTCCAGACGAGTTCTTTGAAAAAGTTAGAGGTGTTCATAATGTTTGGGCTCTTCAGTGTATGGTAGAAGTCTTAACACTGATTCTCAACATTAGAGTCATCATCGCTAAAAATTCTCTTAAAATCTTACGTTTTTTTTTACTAACAGATCAAAATAATTTTAGTCGCACAAACTTTATTCACGTGCATTTGGTAAAATCAAGGATGTTTGTGACCTTGTAAATTCTGAAAGGTTTGGGTTGCCCTTTCCGAACATTTTAGGCTGACAACATTCTAAAACTGAAAAATTATTTAAAACAAAAATATATATATATATATATATATGTTTTTTTTTTTTTTTTTTTTTTTTTGATTTTGTATGCATATTTGAAGAGATTTTGGGGGATGAGAAGGAGGGGTCAAACTTTCATAGTTTCTGAAAATTTCAGTCTTCAAAAAATTTTACTTGAGTCCACTATCACCCCTGGGTAAAATGAAAGTAGCATAGCTAACATATGCCTGAAAAATATGCTGTCATATTTTGGTAAACAATTAAAATTGTATTTTTATTCAAACGCAAGCACAAAGTTTGAATTGTCAACTATTTCAATGAATATTTTAACTAAAAATAAGAAAACAAGTAAAGTTTATACCTATTTTCGAAACTGAGCCAACTAATAGCTTGTATATCTTTTTTTTTCTAAGCTATAAGCCATCTCCAAGTTTTCAAGATGAATATGAGACAATTGATGTTGACACTGTTGAAGAAACTAGCCCATTTCCTGCTGTTTCTAATTATGATTTAACTGATCATTCCAGTCCTGAATTCTCCAATTCTTTAGGTAAGATTTTATTGCATTTTTCTGTATTTATTATTATTTTTTCTAAAATAAAATAGGCATACAGCAGTATTATGAGAATCCGAAGTTAAGACAAGGGTTTATAATTTATACGTATATGGAAATCGGGAAGTGTTTTCAAAATTATGTTAAGCTGTAATTTGAGATGGAATTCTTTAGAAACTAGGGATGCATCGGATATATATATCCATTAACTATTAAACTTAGCCGGCTGATTTTTTACTGTTCGATCCCAGCTACGATATCAAAGAGATTTTTGCAGAATGTCTGGGGATTTGCTGGTGTGAAGACGGGGGGGGGGGGGGGGGGGGTAATATTAGGGACACTAATGAAATTTGAGACATAGCCATAATAAAACATTTCACTGAGTATAATTACTTTTACTTATTTATAATTTGCTTTAGAATTAATAAAATAAGCCATCTTTTGAACCTTTTACTGGGAATTTCAAAGATGGCTTCCTAAGTTCCTTAACATGCAAATTTCAAAATATTTTGTTACATTGCTCTTAAACAATAAATGCAAGTAATCAATTTTTGAAGTTGAACTGTTACCAGAAAAATATACATACTTACTACCAATGCAAACTGTTGGCAGAAAATCTTTTTCCTCTCTCCAAGTATGTAACTTTTATTTTTCCGGAACATGAATCTTCTTTTAAAATTAGTGAAAATTAATCATGGTTTGAAAGATTCCAGTATCTTAGTTAAAGTTCATTTGTGAAAATGTTGGTTGTTCGTGAAATGTTACTTTTATTTTATGCTTTCTAATCAAGAATGTGTAGAGTATTTCTAAGACTTTTTGTGTAATTGAATGTTAAAATAAAGAGCATTTAAAACAAAAGAAGTACCTTCAAAATTTTTAATGGAATTCTTTATACACTGGTGTAAGAAATTAAGAGAATTTTCAGATTTGGTCAATTATTTTCAGAACTACTAGACTGATTTTAATGAAACTTGGTATGTACATACATTGAAACAAAACAAATAATCATCTAAATTTAAAATACACAAGCATGATCATAAATAACACTCGTTAGAGTTGGATGGTATGAAACAGCAGTTGCAAAATTTAAAACAAAGGGGGGTTAGTAGGGGTACGGTCCCCTCTAACAGACATATAGGCCTCGCAGTGTGACTCCATAC
The DNA here is from genome assembly GCF_026930045.1 of Uloborus diversus. Lineage (NCBI taxonomy): Eukaryota > Metazoa > Arthropoda > Arachnida > Araneae > Uloboridae > Uloborus > Uloborus diversus. The sequence continues at coordinate 163,529,424 of NC_072734.1, read as the reverse complement.
TTGAAATGAAGCAGTTTATGCTTAAGCAATTAATTCCACTCGTTCTACAACGCCGTTCTCAGGCTATGGATGGTTCCCGGAGGGGTGTTGCTATTGTCCTCCTGAGAGCGTTCCAGACATGTTCTACAGGATTGGAGTCTAGGGATCAACTTGGCCAATCCATCGAGTGAATATCCTCCCCTTCCAGAAAGAGCTGTATGTGGTCTTGTGTTAACATCCATTAAAACTTACTCAGAGCTAACAGCGCCCCTCAAAAGTTTATCATAGGGCTCCAAGACCACATCCCTATATCTCGTAACTGTCACAGAGCCTCTCTCAAAGACATGGAGGGGTGTGCGGCCATCCAAAATGTCAACCCAGACTGTCAAACCACCACTGCCATAATGGTCGATTTTGCGGATATTAGAAGGCAAATAGCAAGTCACATTTCAGCTTAAACGACTATTCTTGTCCTACGTTTACATGTATAGAAGTAGGAACCTGCTACCTACCCTCCAATATTGGAGAAATCGACCATTATGGTGGTGGTTTGACGGTTTGGGCAGGCATCATGTTGGATGGCCGCACACCCCTCCATGTCTTTGCGAGCGGCTCTGTGACAATTGCAAGGTATAGGGATGTGGTCTTGGAGCTCTATGCTCACTTCTTGAGGGGGGCTGTTAGCTCCAAGTTAATTTTAATGGATGTTAATGCAAGGCCACAGAAAGCTCTTCTGGTTGGCAAATTTCTGGAAGAGGAGAACATTCACTCGATGGATTGGCTAAGCAGATCTTTAGACTCCAACCCTATACAACATGTCTGGGACGTTCTCGGGAGGGCAATAACAACTCGCAACACCCCTCCGGGAACCATCCATAGCCTTAGAATGGCGTTGTAGAACGAGTGAAATTAATTGCTTAAGCATAAATTGCTTCATTTCAAGTATGGAGTCACACTGCGAGGCCTATACGTCTGTTAGAGGGGACCATGCACCCTACTAACCCATTTTTTGTCTAATTTTGCAACCGCTGTTTCATGCCATCCGACTCTTAATGAGTGTTATTTATGATCATGCGTATGTATTTTAAATTTTGGGGGGGTTTATTGTTTTGTATTGCTTCAATGCAGGGATCACGCTAAGGATTTCGAATCGTTCGCCAGTAAATTCGCCGAATTTTTAAAGTGTTAGCCAAATTTCAAAAGTTTTAGTCAAAGACTAACTTTTACTCATTTTAAATGTATTTTTGTCAGCAGAAATATTTAACCAAAAAGTGAAGCATAGCTTAATTTTTGACAATTTTTTGAGGATAAGGGCAGGGGTATATCCAGGAATATATATTTTTGTCGTTTTTAGGAATTTGGTGAGAAAAAAAATGCAAATTAAGTAGTTTTTCCAAATGATATGTAATTTTTCAAAGGAAAAAATGGCTAAAAACAACTTTAAGTGATATTTATCATTCTTCAATAAATTTAAGAGTAGAAATAAAAGCTTTTAACGAAGTAAAGGCTGCATTCCTATCTTACTCCGATGTTTCAGACATCGAACACAATGAAACAAACGTGCCATTCAACAAGGCATCCGCCGACACTATTTACTCAGTAGCCACGTTGCGCACTCGATATCCAATCAGCGAGAGGCGCAAGTACAGTGACGCAAAGAGGCGAGAGGCAAACGTCATCCTTCCTCCAATCCGATGCTAACGCGCGTGCGCACACCTCAATCTGCTCGGAGTGTTCCGAGGATAAAACAACTTTCAGATTGCTAGTCTGGGAGTTTTGTGAAAGGTTCGTTTTTAGGGGACCAAATTTTGTGAACGGACTTAATTTTTATCTAGATTGACTTCTGAAGGGGGATTTTTTTCCCTCTGTGTATATTTTAGAGAATTTTCTGTTCGCCAATAAATTTGCCAAATTCGAATTTTGTTCACCGATTTTATCGTATTTGGCGCATTGGCGAATGCTTAACGCGGTCCCTGCAATGTATGCACATACGAAATTTCATTAAAATCGGTTCAGTAGTTCTGGAGATAATTGACCAAATCTGAAAATTCTTTTAATTTCTTAAACCAGTGTAAATTGTTAAAGTTTAACCAACTATTGATTTTTTATTGACCAGTATTGATGTTTACAATACTGCTCTAAAATGCTCTGAAGCTGTCGGGATCAATGAATATATCATGTTTGTTTCAAATTAACTATGAAACCTTCTTCAAAGTATCACATTTTCCTTAGTGACAAGAAAAGAAGAAAATGGGAAAATAAAAATGATAATTAAAAGTGACCCTCAGAAGAAAAAAAAGAAAAAGAAATCAAAACATGAACCTTACCCTGGAAACAGTTGATTCAACTTAAAACCCTAGAATCCTTTGAAGTGAGCTATTACAAAATGTTGAAATTTTTGGTTGTGGGCTACCTTGTGCATATTTGTGAAGCTTTATGTGTAAATTGCATCGATTTGAAGAATTAATAAAGGGTTTTTCTTTTACTTTCCCATGCAACATGTTATTTTACTTAAGTTGATAAAATAATGCATATCACTTGTCTAATTAAAAAGCTGTAGTGTAATTTTTTTTTTTAATCCGTATACATTGAAATATTTTGTGTTCTAAAACATATGTTATTCTCAAAATTCGGTACACATACCATAATATTTTGTGGTTCATCAAAAATGTTTCCTTTGAAATGTTTTAATTTTTGGGATGCATTTTATTAACCTCAAAAAAGATTACACTTAACAAACTTTCTTGTAAAGTAAAATAATGAAATGCATTGATTTTTCAAGAACATCAATCAGCAAGATCGCTATACTTTTGAATGCTTTGTGTTTGTTTTTATGGCAAAGAAAACACTTCATTCAAAAACTATTCAATTTGACAACGAGTCTAAATACAGTAAAGCACCATTTATATGTTTTTTAAATTGGTCCTTGCAGAGTCTAATACACATTAACTTATATCTATTATACGCTTTTTTCATACAGTTCCTTCAAAAATGTATAAACGGTGCTTCACTGTAAGTACACAAATATGTTTAAAATTTTAACGCAGCTTTATTTAGGATGTAATAGACTAAAAATTTACATGCATACAAAAAAATTAAATGAAGACCAAAAAGGCTCAACCTTTACAAAAAAAAATCAATTTATATTGAGTTAAATTTAATTGTTTTAGAAGCTCATTAATATGTAAATCCATTATAACCACTGATTGAATATATGTTATGTAGTGAAAACAAAATACAGGCTATTTGCTGTGGCATATCAGTAATCAAAGGGAAAAAGAAAAAATAATTAAACCCCCACCTCCACCCCCTCCATTTTTCCTGTAAAACAATTTTGTATTTCAGAGAAAATTCTTGTATATGTTCTTAGACAGCTATTTTTAATGAAATATGCTTAGTTTGTAAAGAAAACTAGTAAATACCTTAAAAGAAATTCATTTACTAAATAAAACTATCATACAGATTCTTTATCAAACAATTATCACAAAATAGCTCTGCAACCACAGATATTAAACAGAAATTCTGATTATCATAGTTGCACCACTTAACGCACGGGGGTTCCATAGATTGATGGCGAAAGCATAGGTTGAGTAGGTTGCGCAGATGCTAACATATCACCATGGAAGTATGATTGGTTTGATTGAAATTCTTCTAAAGTTTCTGCAAATCTGGTCCCATCATCTGGTTTAGGATTAGCAAGTTGCTGAAAAAATAAAAATTTTATAAATTGTATTTATTTTTTAAATAATATGAAAATTAGTCTAAATACTTTGAAAAATTAGTTCATATCTGATAATATAAGAATTTATAGTACATGATATTTTCTCAATCATAATTTACAAGCATGGAACTGCATTTTAATGATATCATTCTTCTTTTAAAAAATCTTGAAATTAATATTGCTATTTTAGAAACAAGCAATAACATAAGTGTTATACACTTTATTTAGACTCTAGTCCACTCAATGGCAATTTTTTGATTATCAGGCATGTGTTTTTGACTAGCATACATCTATTATGTGCAAAAATATTTCATTCAAGTTGGGATAAATAGAAATTTCGTCATTGCTCCAAAAAAAAATTACAGAAAAATCAGTAAACTGATAATTTACCTCACCAACATCGTATAACCAAATTTTTCCATTACAATCCCCAACAGAAACATGATGCCCAGAATGTGTCCATGCAACTCTGTTCAATGCTGGACTTCCATCAATCAAAGTACCAACTGTAGGAAGCTATAAAAAAAGGTTTATCAGTTTTCAATATGAATTGCTAAATCAAAATTATTAAACAAAACAAATAATGGTAGAAAAGAACAAGACTGAAGGAAGAAAATGGGAAAGAAACATCAGGACCACATAGCCAGAGCAATGCTAGTACTAAACAAATGTTAGCCCCCTCTGTAATTTCTTTTGAGCCAAATTTCCATACTAATAAATAATAAATAGCGCAGTGGGGGGGAATGCAAATTAGAGTCATGAAAAATTATTCATGTAAAACTAATAACAGTAAGAAAGATTTTGACAAAGCTTGTTAAAATTATCTTTAGATATATGATTCTAAAAGCTTAACTAGATTCAAATCTTTCCATTAGTTTAATGATATCTTCATAAATGTAGATTAGGGGTCTCAAAACTATAGCCCATGGACCAAAAGTGGCCCACAAGTCTAAAATCTGAGCCCACGGCAGCAGGCCAGATGTTTGCTTCACAAATGACCCAAGTCTTAATTACTAGAGATCTGTTTAATTCCACTGTCAGAATCATATATTTACGTTTTGTGAGGTTCTTATTGCATATATTAGCAGGGCTGCAGAGTCGGAAGGAAAATTGTCGACTCCGAATGTTTTTATTATTTTTTATTTAATTGTATTTTTTCAATTCCTTCCTCCCTTCAGGGGAAGGGGGAAACCTCTAAACAGAGATTGAAATACTGTTTCTTTTTTATGAAAATTTCGCATTTTGTTTTTTATTGTAAACCCAAGATGCATACAATGTTAGAAATTCAATTCAAAAATCAAATTTTCCAATAGTTACGAGTTTAAAAGTGAGATGACTTAAAAATCCCTTTAAAAAATTGAAAATCCCATCTGGTAGGTGACCCAGTTAATTTCAGAGTTTATAAAAAATTTAAATACTTTATTTCTGAAAATTTTCCCCAATATATTTAAAATTATATTTCATCACAATAAAATTTCAGCAAAAATAGGGCACATATACATCTGGAGCTAATTTTACACAAAATGCGGCGATGTACAAATTTGTACGAATAGCTTTTACTATACCTATATTTCTTCGTCGCTAAATTTTTAATTTAAACTTTATTGGTTGCTTTAGAATTAACCTTAATATGAAGATTTTAAGATTAACTGCAATTATTGAGTGTTGTAACCAAGAAATCATTTACACTTATTTTGTTCCATGCTTTTTAGTGAGAACCAAGCTTATAGAAATAGTCTTAATAAAGAAAAATAATATTAGATTATTTCACCGGATCTTTTGGATTTAAGCTTTTGCGCCAGAGCTTAGTTGAATTTGCCAATCACCCTCACAACTTTCCACCTGAGCAACGGGCCTCGATTTACTAAATTGTTACGTTCCTTTTACTATTTTATAACTGAGATTGAACAAAACACTATATTTCTATTTTTATTTGAAAGTGATTACGTGAAAATGCTAGGCAACAAAACCGTTTGCTGTCAGTTGTTATTAATTAAAAAAGCAAGCAAACTGAGGGACGGCTACAGAAAGTTCGGTAAGCACTCAAGCTAGCTAATTGCTATAATGGCAGTTATTTTCTCATTAGTAGCTTTTTATACATGTTTTGTTGCCTAACATATCAATTGGTAGTCAGTTTTTAAAAAAATGCAAGGAGAGCCAGTGAAAATGAAAGAAAAAAAGAAGCCCGGAGTCAGCATGTTTTCTAACGACTCCAATTCCTTTACCTGAAAATCAGTCCGACTCCGACTCCACAGCCCTGCATATCAGGATAAATGCGATATCAATTGTTAAAATATTCAGCATAATTCTTTGCGATTCAACTCCAGTATTCTCTCTTAAACATTAAAAAAAAAAACTTTTTAATTTTTCGCACTGTTTCATTAAAAATTAGAGATAGTAAAACCCCCATTAAATAATGAATAGTATGTACTGGAGACATATTGAAGAAAATTCTTAAGTCAATAAAGAACTTAATTAGGTAATAACTTAATTTAACACACAGTGAATACAATTTGTTCATAAATGATAACTAAATGCAGTGGCAAACCTAACATGGTTTGGCACCCGGGGCGGTAATTTTTGGTGTCACTCCACCACCCCCTCCCTACAACCGCCAAAAAAAAAAGAAAAAATTTAATATTCTATGTAAGCATGAAACTCATACAATTTTCAGAAAAAACTAAATTTGTGTTATAACAAAATTGGCTAGTGTACAAAAGACAAACAGAAAAAATGCTTTTTATATAACTTACCTCAGATGCAAATGCGCAGGCTGCCTAGAGGTCGAAAAAGTGAGGGGGTGTATGAAAGTGAGGGCCTCTTAATTATTTTAAACTCTCAAACACAGGAAAAGATAATAAAGGGTCAGTTTTTTTCCCCCTACATGAAGAAGCCACTACTAAGTCCAAGTATTGACAATATGAAACTAATCCTGAGTAAAGTCTTCACTTCATGATGTGGGGTGGAAGAGAGAGGGTCCGGGTGTTATGAGCATGATTAAGAATCAATTCTACATGTTAATAAATTTTTAAGTGATTTCTTCCAAAAACAAAGTTTTTAAAAGATAAAAAACCAATATTTACTTCAGTATCGCAGTTCAGATTCCAAAGATCAAGATTTCCTAAACCATCAACGCAAGCAAATAATGCGGGATGGACTGGCGACCAGCTGACATCAAAAACATAGTCTGAATTATGTTCAAAAGAATACAGAGGCTGAGTTTCCTGTTAATGGAAAAAATATTTTTAAAAACATTATCAAACTAGTTAAAAATGAAACAAGTTCAGATGGAAGAAAAAATGCATTGTTGTATTATGATTATTTATTTTATTTATTTACTTTTTTCAGTTTAAAATATATATATATAATATTATTTTGGAATAACAACAAATCATACAATTTTATATCTAAAACCACACCATATTTTCAATTAAAAAAAAAAATCTTCATATTTTGTTGTTTTGAAAACAATAGTGATAAATAAAAAGAGAATATATAGCCAACTGTTTGATAAGGTTTTAATATTAAAATAAAAATTAAGACTTTTCATAATAATATTTAGGCTGTAAGTCAAATTTTTCAATTTTTATAATAAAAGTAATTAGATATTAATCTGTGAGTAACTCAAAGCAATTACTTAATCTTACTTTTCAACCCATTACATTTCAAAATAAACATTTAGGTCAAGTGAAGCTCAAAAGAAATATTTTTAATTCAAAAGTCATTAAAATTGCTTGCATCTGAATATGAGGCAATCAGAGCTAAAGTGAATTTAATCCAAAACTATTTCTGATTTAAAATTGACACCTGAACTATTCTTCTTGAATTTTCAAAGAATAAAATGACCCAATGTTTAAATTAGTATTTATGCAGATTTTTTTTTTTTTTTTAATGTCTAAATCACTTATCTTCAACTAGTGTTAATTAACTTTAATTTTGATTTTCTCAGAACTATAGTTTATGGACTTGATCCACTTTAGCTCTGAATGCCTCAGATGTGGTAAGACATTCATTAAGAAATTATCAAATGGCATTATCTTATTAATAAATATTGGAAAACAAAGAATTTTAAAAACCTTCAAGTTCCATAGCTTCACTGTCCAATCAAATGATGAAGTTAAGAAAAGATCAGGAAATTCAGCAGAAACTGTACTTTTATGAGTACTGATAGCAGTGACTGGACCTTGATGGCTTTCAAATACATCTACAATTCCAGTTTTGTTACCATGGCGACATGCTAATGATAAAAATAATTATGATTAAGCAATGCTTATTGCTATTTGTATAATTTCAAAATTATTACTTCATTTGAGAAATTAAGCAACTAGTTTCTCCAGTGATTTATTTTTTCTTTCTAGTACATTACTGAAATTCATTTTTACTTTAAATGATTGAAAAAATGTAATTTTTGAAATTCATAGATAAATGAGTATCAGAAATAACATGCTCAATGAAAAAAAAAATATATACAAAATATTTTGTAAAATGTTTCTAATTGTACAGTAGGAAAGAAAATAAATAATTTATTTAAAAATAAATAAGAAAACAGCTCACCAGAATATACAATTCCATCTTCACTACCAACAACAAAGTTGTTGAATTCATCATGAGGAAAAGCCATACATGTCACAGCAACAGTGCGAGACTGTTTCTGTTGATTGAGTTCAATTGAATCCTTAAAAAATATATGTTCTTTTAATGCATATGTTATTAGTTAATTCATAATAATGCAATTTTGAAACAAACCAGATGATGACACTCTTACTAAATTTCTAAAATCTACCAATTATTTAATGGCGAGTATAAACCTGTTGTATTATACCTCTAAATATTTTTACTTATTTTTATCAATATTCTTCAATTAAATTTATTCTGTCTACAAGTTTGCTAAGTTGAAAAGCTATCAACATTTTTTTCCATTCAAATGTTTCTTCAAATTTGCTCTGCACTCACTAGCCCAGTTGAAGCATCTGAACTTCTATGCTTGTTTGGCTCAAGTTTGGATGTTCTCTTTACTATTCTAACTCCATTTCAAAATTTAGCACATCAGGGCTATTGACAGATTTTTAGTTAGTCCTGTTTTGTTAGTTTTTAGTTAGTTAGAAAAGCGACCTAAAGCCTAAAAAAGGATGTTAACTTTTAAATGTTAAAATTAGGAATGAACTGATTAATCAGCCAGTAATTCGGAATCAGCTGAAAAATTATGTTTACATTAAAATTGTTCAACGTAAACTGATTTTCAAAAAAAGACTTTTAGTGAAGAACGGATCTGGTTGGCAGCCCTGCATATAGAAAGATGCACACATTTTTTTCAATCAAAAAGGATTTTATCAAATTTTTGAACACAAATTTTTTAAATGCTTGCAAAAAATTCAAATTTTTATGATTATATATTCTTTTTGCACATTAATTTTAGAATTGTAAAAACCGGAAACCAATTTGAGTTCCCTATGCCGAGAAAGGGTCGGATATACTAAGTGCTGAATACCTTCATCATCCTCCGTAAGTAGCGAGAAGTGATAAATTACCTTTTCTTTCTTTTACTTATTTTATTTATTTATTTATTTATTTTATTTATTTATTTTTTTTTTTTTTTGATATGATTAAAACTCATGAAATATCTATCAGAAAAGAATTTTTTTCATCGAACTTACTTGGGGAGCTGAAAGCATATCAACACTCCATGTACAACACTTCCCATCAGTAGATATGGTCACCAGATTGTGAGCATTCTCAGATCCTACCATACATATAGAGTAAACTGGATGCTAGAGAAATCATAGATTATTATATTTCAAACATGGATAGTTTGGATATTGTTCCTATTTCATGAATAGGAACAATAACTGATGCAATTACACATGTACAGAGTGACCACACACTAAGCCACTTTTCTAGGTTTTGCAACGAAAATAAAAGGCTTCTCTAGGTTACCCAGCCAATTTTTCTGACCTCCCAGGAATAAATTGAACAACGTTAGTTTTTGTAAAAAGTAAATTATATTTTAAGCATAATGATGTAAAAAGAGAACATAACTTTTTTCCCTCTTTTAACAATAGAATTTGCTTTTGACCCAAGCGAACTTTTTCGCTAATTGTTCCCCTGTATTTTTATAAATAGCTTAATCCTTCCTCGACTATTCCTAAATCATTATGCTGTGTAATAGTATAAAGTTTTCAAGAAAATTACGTCTGTTTTTTTTAACCCTAGCGTCAATGACCAAACTTTTCCCTTACTTTCAATAACCGGGTACCCATTTTCAATTTCGAAGATTTAGAGCAGAAAAATAATTTTTTGTCTGACAGCTCTTCTATTTAATTGAAACATTTTCTTCCACCCTCATCTGGGGAAGTTTGTGTATCCTGTTTTTACTAAAAAACGAAATGGTTTATTGTTTTCCAGAGTTTTATGTTTATGTTTCATGCTAAGTCTGTTAGAAAAAAAATGTGCTTCTCCAGTTTTTTCGTAATACTGGATGTATTAGATTTTACACTTTTCTATTTCATAGTGAATTCGTAGTATTTTATTTATTTATACCAGTGATGTTCAACTTACGACCCGCGGACCACATGGGGCCCACGAAACTCATACCATATACACATAGGCCTGTTGCACCGAAAAATAATATCTGTATTTTTTATCCTCACTATCATTTGCTCAACCTTTGCTGTCATGCCGTCTGACATTCGTAGGTATACTCAAAAAAAAAAAAAAAGACAATATATTCCAACTGAAATATTATTGTCTACATATTGAGAGTTACGAAGTTCCTAATTCGGTATCGCTGACGATGTAACATTATGTTCATACATCAACAAAAAGAGAAGAAGCCGTAATATTTTTTTGTACTTCACATCATAACAAAAGCAACTCTGGAGCGACTAAAAGTCACAACTATTTCGTTTTAAAACAAAACAAAATCTAGTGTTGACACGATTGATCAAATGATTTGATAATTTTGAAGCATTTGATCGAATGGTGAAAACCAACGGGTGTAGTGCCCTCTGAAATATAATAATGAGTGTACTTAATTTCTTCAAAATCTTAATTATATCTGTAAATGTAATTTTAATAAATGTAAATTATACGGAAACTTTCTTTGCGTCTAAGATCTGCAGTGTGACTCGTATGTAATATGCAATGTTTTCAAATGTTTATTAATTTTTTATTTATTTATTTATTTTATTTTTTTTTACAGCGCGAAAAATTTTCGGGCATGGGAAGTGAGTCCAATTCTTTGGTTTTGCACCAAGAAAATATATGAAAAAAATTGAAAAACCAACCTTTATCGAAAAAAAATTGTTTCCGAGGCTTTTTTAGATTTTTTTTTTTTTTTTTTGGGGGGGGGGGGTACGCGCTTGAGTGTCCCAGTGTCCCAACTTGCTACAAATGGTCATGCTTTCAAACTATAGACTTCTCTAACCCTTCAGAGGAATATTAATGGTGAATACAATGCTGTTTTCCCTATCAAATATAAATAATTACTATGTAACTGCCGAAAACGTAATACACTTTGGGGGCGCATTGTCAAAGGGGGGAGGGGGAGAACAGTGGTCATATTTTGATTCGAGGACTCATTTTACATGAGAATCATCAAAAATTGGTGTCAGAAGCATTTTGAAGGGGCATCTTATGACGTGCAGTGCATTGGGTACCCGGGTACCTGGTTATTGAATCTAGGTATAAAAATTTTAAAGGCTAAAAAACTTCCCCCCAAATTTTTTTTTGAAAACACGGTTACAACTTTGCTTAATTCAGATTCATGCAAATAACAAGGATTAAAAGCAATTTTACCAAGACCTAGTTACAAAGCGTAAAAATTATGATAAAAGTCGCAAAAAGGTATCCAGGTACCCGGTCATTGACGCTAGGGTTAAACCCAAGAAAAGGGAAGTAGTATTGGCACATGTCATTTTGACCCCTTTGAGGAAAAAAGAAATGCACATACATTTACTAATGTTGAAATAGAGCAGAAGCACAAAAATGCCTCCTGGAACATATTATTGCAAGAACTTGAAACATTCATAATCCTTTTGTACATTAAAGGGAAAATTAGCTGCTAGTTTCTAAAATGCAACTGAAATAGCACTGGTTATTATAAGGGTGTTTTAAGTTTTTTTTTTAATACTTAGTTACATATTCTTAAAATCTCTGAGTCCTTTAAATAAACTGTATTTATAACAAAAATGTTTATTTTAAACTAATTTTTACAAATATATAACATTGTGTAGGGAACTATGCAGATGTCTTCTCAGAGGGTCAAAATGAACCCTGCCGTAATTCTAGGTATACTAAGACCACTGTAATTGTAGTATTAAACAATATTGATAACTCAAGTTTTTTAAAAAGCAGATTTCTGTCTTTTTATCAAGGGTGGATACAAGGAAAGGGCGATGGAGGCGATCACCACTCCCTTGAGGGATTTTGTAAGCAACAATGTTTTGGAATTAAAGCCCTAAAAACATAATTGTAGGCTATTTTTAGCCGTGTTAAGGTTTTTTGGATGGGGAGTTGGATTTTTTTTTTTTTTTTTTTTTTTGAAATTTAAGCTTCAAAAGTACAATTTTAAAGGACCTTTGATGATGTTAAGAGAAAGGGATTTCAAGCCCTTCCTTCCCCAGGAAATTTTTCAAAATTGAAGACGATGATTGTAGACCTTCTTAGATTATGTAAGGGGGTGGAATCGAGTTCAGCGACTTTCCTCCGGTAATTTCCCATAAAATCTCGGGTAATAGTTCCTGTGGAACTGAAGTTCTCAGAAAGCAAATTTAGAAGACCTTTGATGATGTTAAGGGGAGGAGGTTCTGGAACAATCTCCCAAAAGGTTTTCAAAGTTGAAGTTCTAACAACGCAATTTTAGAATATCTTCAATGACTTGAAAGGAATAGGTTCGGGAACCTCCATTCGCCTCCTTTGGTCTTCCTTGGCAACATCTCTAGATTATTTATTTGACTGTGGAAGGGTTCTCTTCCTCTCATGTGCAAATCAGTTACAGTTAAGCACTGTTTATATGTTTCTCTTTTATACGTTTTCATCAATTATGCGTTTATTAAATTGGTCCCTGCACAGTCTAATACACGTTAACCTATACCTATAATATGTTTTTTTCATTTCTATGCTTTTTTTCATACAGTCCCTTCAAAAATATATAAATGGTGCTTCACTGTATGTAGTAAAAGGTAAGTAATAAAACCCAATCTCCCCATTCTTGAAAAACTTCTGGAACTGCCCTTGCTTTTCATAGAAATATTTTTCCATGGAGTCATGAAGTCTTTCTTTCAGACTCCAAATGCAAAGAGGAGATATGACAAAATTTGGTAGGAAGTAAAGCTCAAAGCTCGCGGTCGCCAGTCGCCAAATGCGACCAATTTTCAAAATTTGGCGACCATTATTTTCACTTCAGTCGCCAATGTGGCTACCATTCGCCAATGCAACCTTCCCTGACCTATAGTCTTGACATATGACCTTTCCCCAAATTCTTTTATCCACTAAAAGTTCGGCTATCGGATCGCCGGGGATGGGGGGGGGGAGTATTCTCCTCTTGTCCACTAAACTTTCGGCCATCGGATAGGGGAGGAGAAAGGAGGAAGAAATGCAAGTTATTTAATGTATTTTAAATATTATTATATTTATATGCAATTGTGGCTAATTGTGCTTGCTCTGAATAGAAACAAAAATCGCAATCACGACGGCAAATTCGTTACAAAACTTTTGAAAACTCGGCTTTCTTTACACGCGATCGTAAAAATAGACAAATTTCACACACCAATTTAGTAAATTATGCTTTTTTGATCTTAAATTCCTTTTTCAACTTTATTTCTCCTTAACAAATGGCTGTTTCTTCGTTTTGCGGTGTTTTTTAAACTACGCGGTTTCAAATTGGCGTCGCGCTGTTAGATTGTTCATTTTTACCAGTTAAGACGAAAATATCCTTTCCAAAATAAATGAAAAGAATTAATCTTGTACATTTGGTTTACATATGAATAAACAGAAATGGCATCTTTGAGTCGAAATGCATCAAGACAAGGTAAAAACGATATCTCGCTAAAAAAAAAAAAATTTTTTTGCAAGATTTTTGATTTTTTGTTTGAATCATATTGTTTGTTTTTCCTTTTTTTTTCTTTAAAAAAAAAAAAAACCTACTGGAGGAGAGGACATATCCGTTTATTTACTTTATTTCTCCTAAAAAAATTGTTATTTTTAAGTTTCGCGGTAAATTTTCAAAATGGCGCTGGCTGCGTTGTAGATTGTCCATCTTCACCAGTAAAAAGAGGAAAATCTCTGTTCCAAAATAAATAAAGAGAAGTACAATCGTATTTATAAAACACATAAATAAAAAAAATGGCACCCTTGTGTCTGGAGAAGGTGGAAAGAACCGGGCTGGAACCCTTTTTTTCTTCTGCTGGATCTTTTTTTTCCTTTTTTTTTTCTTCATTTTGTTTTATATTGTTTGCCTTTCTTTTATTTATTCATTTTTTGACACTCAGGCTTCGATTTTTATAAAAATTTTGCATGCATTTGAAAAAGCAAAAAAAAAAAAAAAAACATTTTTGTAGAATCTCAAATGGTTCAGGTTTTTTTTTTAAATTCTGTTTAAGTTTTTGGTATTTTGTTGTTTTCTTTATCAAGAAACTAACTCGTCTTTTGGTTGAAAGCAGTGATGTTTCTAGAAGTTTTGAAAGCTGAAAAAACAAATAAATAATAATAATCTTCTTTTTTTATTTATTTTAATATCGTGATGTGTTTTGTTTAAAGAAATTAATATAGATTATAGTTTGCAAAAGATGTGTTAAATAATATCTGGGCAGAGTTGCCCGTTCCCACTCCCCCCAGTTCAATTCTCCTCCCCCCCCCCAAAAAAATCCTCAACTCTCTTTTCCTTTTTTAGCTTGCTTTTTATTTTATTTATTCTTTTTTTTAAATATTTTTTATTTACTTATTTTAATTATTATTTTATAAGAAAAGTTCTTTGCTACTCCAATGACATATACACACATTCTAAATAAATAAATGGAATAAAATAAATTAAATAATTTAAATTAAGTTTGGCTATCATTTTTTGAGATTTGGCTACCATTTTATGAGGTTCTGGTAGCCATTGGCTACCAATTCAAAATTTGAGTTTTGAGGTATAGTAGGAAGCTCAATATATAGCTCTGAATTTTAATCCCTGTAAATCTAATTTTGATGGTTTTATAATTGTTCATTCCAAAAGTTCAATTGTTAATGTATAACGATTAAAATACAAACTAAGGTAATTCCAATAAGGTGGGGTATCTATCAATCCCTAAAAAGTAACAAATTGAAAAATTGATCACTAAAAAAATAAAAAACGAATCACACTGGAATTTTTATTCACTAAATCTCATCAAGTTGTCTATTTCAAGCTCAAGGCTTTTTTAATTAGAATAAAAAGTGAGGAAAACATCACTAAGGGGTTAGTGCTTAGCTCTGCTATGTTGCGAGGGAAATTAAATAAGTGGGAACAAAAGAAAAATAAATAGTAGAGCTACTCAAATGAGGGGCTCTTTTCCTAAAAGCAAAGTTTCAACTCTTTAACTTATGCATGACTACTAAAAAATACAAGCACAAAACTAAGGACCAGCAACGAGCTGTGGGCCCAGTTAGGCATATCCTTATTGATTTCTCAATCCCCAATGAAGATTTCACTACAAATAACATTAAGCTACATAAAAAGTAGTTGAAAACTTTGTACTGCATAGTGAATAAAATATGACAACGTATATAAAGTACAAATTGAGAATGAAAAAAGGTTAAAAAACCAGCAAACAGCTGTTTCGGCACTCTAAAATACAAGTGCCATCATCAGTGCATTAAAAACGAAGACAGGTTCACCCGACTAAAACACAGTCGATGCGAACAATGGAATGAGAGACGAGTTGTAAAAGATATGAGAGCAGTACCGGAAACGATAACGTCAAGGTTACGTCAGAACTCCAGAGGACAGTTGCACTCAGAAGAAAACAACACGGACAAAAATTAAATCAGGAAAAGGGGGAGTGCTAGACAAATCATTGATGATTAAATTAGCATTTTTCCATTGACTCCCAAAAATCTAAATCATGAATGGACGAACACTCGTGAATAACTTTGGCGGAAGAAAAAATAAAATTATGACCGCAGGACCAACAATGTTGAGCAATAGAGGAGCGTTTGAGATCCCGGTTTTTGACGTAATTTTCGTGTTCTTTTAACCGGACCTTTATTTTTTAACCTTTTTTCATTCTCAATTTGTACTATATATACGTTGTCATATTTTATTCACAACATTAAGCTATTCAAAATGCCTACAACCCTAATAAAGTAGTAATTTTTCCTAATTTCAAGATTAGCTTAAAGTTTAAAAAGCTTAAAACAGTGACCTCTGGTTCTACCATATCAACGAAAATTTAACCCATGAATATCCTCCATTTTAATAACTTCAAATAACGGGAACATGTCCTCCCGGCTATCCTTTACTCAAGACTGTATGCATTAAGCTAAGCCTGAAATTATAATCTAAATCTGAAAACCTATTTACTAATCTAGTATAACTCTCTTTTAAACTTTTTTCAAAAAGTTTATATCTTTCTTAACACGTTGACTGCCAACTACGAGATTGCGTTATTTTCTAGGATGCCAACTAAGAGTTATCTTGCACTTCTTTACTTGCCATTTTTGTGCAGCTATCATTAAACTTGGAATATATCAGTGCTAATACCGATAGATGGCTTCTGAGAAAAGAACAAAAAATAATGCTGGCTTGCGCAAACAAAATTTATTAAAAAACTAACAAAAAATATGATTATAAAAATTAATTCAAATTCAAGAAATAAAATAATACTTTACTGTTTGGGGAAACTTCTTAAAACATAGATTCCACACAAAGATCTAGCTGCTCTTTACAGGCTGGACAGAAATAACAAGTTTGTCGCCATTTTTTTGCTTGGGTACATACATACCACATGGCTTTGCATGGAAGCTTTTTTTTTTGTGGTAAGTGGTTTCATTTTTTAGCTTTTTGGCGATAACTAAGCACTAGGATTGTTTTGATAACATAATGTGATTAAATCAAATCGACATTTTAGACCAGTTTTCTAAAAATTGCTGTGCCAGTCAACGTTCTAAAATTAGGAGATCAAAACTGAACAGCATACTCCAAACAAGGCAAAATAAATTAACTTCCACCCTTTCAACATATTTTATTTAGCCTCTCTTCATTTCTTTATTTCTCTACATTAAAGAAAGAATTGTTAGCTATCCAAAAACAAGCATATGCATTTTTGACTCTTAGGTTAATTTTTACTAATAATAAAGCTGAAAGTCTCTCTGTCTGTCAGGATCTCTGTGACGTGCATAGCGCCTAGACCGTTTGCCCGATTTTCATGAAATTTGACACAAAGTTAGTTTGTAGCATGGGAGTGGGCACCTCAAAGCGATTTTTCGAAAATTCGATGTGGTTCCTTTTCTATTCCAATTTTAAGAACAAAATTATAAGATGGACGAGTAAACTACAAAATTATCATAAAGTGGAACCGTAAAATCAGCAGAAGCCAATTGGCAAGATACGAAATTATCATAACGTGGAACCGTAACATTTGTACAAGCCAATTGGCGAGAAAATTCACCATACATTATTTGTAAACATACAGGCGAACCAAAAGACCTTTTAATTTTTCTATTACAGGCAAAGCCGTGCGGGTACCACTAGTCTTAAATAAATCTGTAATTTGTTCAAAATTAATCTTCAATTTTTAAACATTTGCTATCTTTCTCATTTCTTACATAATGTTATCAACTCTGAGCTATATGAACTTAGCTAATTGTTTTCTTATAGAACAGTGACTTTGAATCAAGAGAGAAAAAAAGTAGTAAAAAAGAATTAAAAATTAAACATACTGTATGAGCAACAGCTGATAATGGACTCCTTTGCACAGGTGTTCTTTTACAACTTCTGTTGTCCCACAGAACAATTTGGCCAGAATATGTTCCTCCTATGACTAGATTTGGATGATACTTTGCAAAACAAGCTGTTGTGACTGGAGACTAAAATAATAAATAATCATTAACTATTTTTTAATTAACTTTAGCATCAATGAATAAGATACCTTATGAAATTTTTAATCTGGGGTATTTAACTAGTTAAAACGTTATTATATATTGTATGTGTTTTTTCTCTTTTCTTTTAATTACTACTTTAAAATTTTTAGTTAAAACAAATTTATTTCCTTAAAGGTTTTTAACCCCTTGTGCTCAAAGATATGCGGTGCAAGCACATGATAAATAGTTTTTGATTATAAAACAAATTATTACTTCTTTAGTTTTAGATCATTAAAATTTTCATTTTACATTATTTGTGAAACTTTATTGACCTGAAAAAAACGTGCATTTTGTATCTTTCTACATGTAATAAAAATTAAGTAATTTAAACACCCACTTGAGACAAATAAGAAAAAAATTAGTATTTTTGTACACTTTATAAACTCTGCTATGTTGATGGATATGTACCATAAACAGCATGGTGCATACTTTTCAAAATAATTACAATCTATGTACGAGGCATGTTTTTAAAGTAAGTTCTGTTTTGAAATAAAGAACAAGTACAGATAGAGTAAAGAAATTTATTGCAAAGATCTACCACCCTTACGCTATTTTTCGATATTGCTCCTGTGATTACCCAAGCATTTTTCATAGTGTGATAGAGGTTTTTGTATACCTATTCGTAGAAAGTTGCTGCCTGTGTAGTCATTCATGGGGTAACATGCTCTCTGAGCTCATCATCTCGTTGTTACACCAATTGCTAAGGAAAGACTTATGTCGAAACAAGTGAAAGTTGCTGCGAATGAGGTTGAAACAGTCCAAAAAATGTTCAAAAACGTCCCAGCCAAAGCGCTGTAAGAGCCCTGTAGCATGGTTGACTACACAGGCGGCAACTTTCTATGAATAGGTATACAAGAACCTGTACCACGCTATGACAAATGCTTGGAAAATCACAGAAGCTATGTCGAAAAATAGCATAAGGGTGGCAGATTTTCGTGCAATAAATTTTTTTGCTCTACATGTACTTATTCTTTCTTATTTCAAAACGGAACTTACTTTAAAAATGTGCCTCCGATTTTAAACTTGGGCATCAACAATTTCTGGACACCAGGTTGCCTATATTTAAATACTAAACATAAGAATATATAATACTTTGTAATTCCATATATGAGCTGAGCCACTAACTATTTTCAGCTTGGTTCCAAGATTTTCAGAGGATTTTATCAACAACCGATTTAAATAACTTGTGGGGAATTGCTGTAAAAATTGCAATGCCCAATATTTGCTACCATATACTAGAAAAAAAATCCTAACATCCCCGGAAAGGAATTAAGTTATTATTTTTTTTAAATTGATATTGTGCTATCAAAACAGCTAAAAGTAGTAACTTATTAAGTTTTCAAATTCTATAGTAGAATACAAGTTGATTGGTAAAGATAAATACTTGGTAAACATGTATTTAAAATATAATATACAATCAAATTCCAACATAAATAATAACACTGGTAACATCTTTTATTTTTCAACTGAAAAAATGACGAACAAATAAATATAAATACTTGGATATAAATACACAAATTATTAAATGAGGAATTTCATTTGATAAGAAAGTAATAAAAAGATTTTTATTCATATGATTAAAAACACAAACCTGACAATGAAAGATATACTCAGGAGTATTTTTCTTAAATTTCATGTTCCAAATAAGACAAATTCCATCAGGTTGGTGAGGTGATTCATCATTCTGGTTATAAGAAGCACACAGTAGTTCTGGAAACTGAAACAGTAACATGAAATAACAATCAATTTAACAAAAAACAGAAAATTTAAGCACTGCATGTGCAGTTTCCCCGTCCGGAGCAGGACAATTGCATTAAAATTTCTCATACATTTATATAGGAATTATTTAGGGCAAAATATTAAAAATTAGCTAACCTATTGAAAGTTTTTTACAGTAACCCCTCATTACATCACGCTTTTTGGGGGGACAAAGAAAAAGCGTGATATATCTGAAAGCGTGATGTAACCGAATAGTTATCCATCCAACACATTCAAGTAAATTAGCATTCACCCTTTTTGACATGATTTTCAAATAGTTTCGATACAGTTCACGAATTTACTAGCGCATGTATTGAAACTTATACAAGATTTAAATTTAAGTACATTTTCAGCATCAGTATGAAATGGCAAATAAAGATGATCTCCATTAGCAACAGCATGATAAGAGGGAGCATTCCAATACCCTCTTATTCCCAGTAGACTTTCTAATCCCCTCGATTTGCAGTAGAAAGGATGTGGAAAGTAAAAGCAACCAGATTATTTACAGAAAACTCTTTCGCCTGTCCAGAGCATTCTTCCTTTCTTTGATGCAAATCCTGATTTGTGCAACTAAGTACAAATCTTTTCTGTGTTAACAGGAAGTCACAGAGGGTGTATGTTCTCTTCTACTTGGACCAGTATGACACTTGCCTGCTGTCTCTCACTTATTGTAAAGGTCTTAGTGTCCATACAAAAGAAAACGTCAAGTAGTTTCCAAACTATATCTTAAACTAAAATATACTTTATGTACACTTGGATGGCAGGAATTGCCGCTGCTTTTCCAGCAAATTTAGAAGAATAGGAGCATCTTCGTTTTGTTCATTGACAAAATAAAGAAGATAAAGACCTTTTCTGAGTAATACCATATGTTTTTATGAATGGTTTCAAGCTTAAACCAAGTTTTTTTTTTTTAAGGTTTTAATATTTTGGGAGACAGAAGGAAGGAGCAATGTATCCGAATGAGCGATATATCGAAGCTCAATAAAATGAGAGGCTACTGTACTAGTGTAATTTGTTACAAAAAAAAAATATATATATATATATATATATATATGTATCTTTTTTAATTTTTATTTTTTAAATAAAATTAATCTGCCATGTGCGGGACACACTTTTAAACATCAGTTTCAGACTTTTTAATATTAGCAAAATATCCCACAGATCTATTTTGGGTATATGCATTGCTTTTTCACCAATTATCTTTCAGGGTTAGTTTCAACAGACACAAACAGTGATCCATTCCACAAAAAAATCACATTTTGTACCACAGGTGACAGCTCTATGTTTTATATCAAAAGTTATATTTCTGAAAATGTAAAAAACAAAATTTTTTTGCCCACAAAATTATATACATGTGCGAGTATCTAGGCAAAAATAAATGTTTTGAAATAAAATATAGCTGTCACGTGCAGGAATAAATATCTGCTTTTTCATAAAATGGACTAAATAAGGAAAATATCCTCATGTATAAATATATTAAAGGATCTGTACTTGCCTGATGTGACCAATCAAATGAAGTAACTGCACGATTTTTGGACCAATATTCATCAACAAAACAACGATTGAGAGAAAGGGACATACCACTTCGATCATCACTGGAGAGAAAAAAAAAGACAAAACCACAGCTGAAAATAGTCACTAAAAATCTTTTTAAAAACTTACATGCATTAGTTAGTTTACAAAAATTCAAACGGAGTAAAGGTTCAATGCAACCTGCTGTTAATTTAATACCTGGTAATTTTAATATTTTAATTGAATTTTGTTATTTTGTTAAGAAAATACTTGCAAAATGTTAACATTTTAAAATTATTTTTACAAGATATCTATCACAATGCTTTAAAATATATATTTGAAATATATATTCAAGGCATGCTCTTAAATTCATGCATGCAAAGCTACATCTATTGCAGGATGATCCTTTGCTTTTGAGCTTACGTTGCTCAAATATAGCTCATATCATTTGTTGAAGGAGAGGGACAATTGATCCTCCCGCCCTTTCACTTAGAGCTGGATTTGCCCTTGGCTTATTATAAATGCTTTTAGAATGTTTTGATTTTTAATTACAAGACAACAGAATCAATTGGCAGAGAAACACTATTTAAAAGGAGGAATCTAACAATTATCCTTATAAAATCATTAAACAAAAAAAATTTCCAAATTTTTTCATTTATTTGTTCCTCAAAAAATTAAGCCCTTCTACTTTTCACGCATTTGAACAACATTTTAGAAATCTATTTATTATAATTATTTCATATTCTTTACATGCAACATCATAAGCAATTATGTACCTCTCTGATTCCTCTTTAACACCAGTGTAGTCAATGAATATGTCAACATCTTCACAAATGGCTCTTTCTATTATGCGTGATGTTCGATCCAAAAAATGCTGGAAATTTTCACTTCTTAAAATGATTATTTTCTCTTCTTCACTTAAATCTATGCCTTTAAAAATGAATAGAATAATTCCTTTATGAAATAACTAAATACAAGGTAAGTGAAGAAATGTAATATTAGTTTAATTACAGTCTACAAACAAATACAGAAAAAGAGTTTATTCATTTCGGTTTAAAAGTTCAAATACTTACGCTTTTGCTTTTCTTCTTCATCTTTCTGCTTTATCTGATTCAAATTATTTTCATCTACAGTGGTATGAGCAGGTTTAACCATATTAACATTAGGCAAGCCGATAACTTTTTGATGTTTTGGATGAACAAAATGGGTGGTTCCATCAATTGATGGCAATGATAAACTTTCCCCATCTTCAGATATAGAAGAATCATCATAGGTCAAAACTAAATCGAGAAAAATAATATAACAAATATATTCAGAGCATAATGTAAAAATGTAAAAAGCATAGTGTAAATGTTACACAACAAACATTAAAAGAAACAACTTAAATAAAGATAACTAGTTGAGTATATACTATATTTTAAAAGTTCCTTAAAATAATTATCAGATCTGAGATTAACAAAATAAACTAATTACATTACTATTCTTTAGCTTTGTAACATCGACCAAAAACTAATTATTGTTCTGAATTCAAGTTACAGTGAGAAATGGTTTGGGATAGAGGAGATCAAGCTCCTCCTCACAAAAAACCCATGGTTTTAACCCATATATCAAATGTTAATATGGTAGATATGTAAAGCCCGCTATGACCCCTCTCCCTTTTGCCAAGAAGGTAAATTCAAGCTGAGCTAGTACTCAGAATGAAAATAATTTCCTCAGCGAAAATATTATTATTAATAACTTATATTGCAAGCCAAAATATTTGTTAAAAAAGGCTTATTACGTTCATCAAAACACTAGAACATGTTCAGCTTCAACATGCTAAACACGTTAGCATCTATCCTAACATTTTCATATTTTATTTTAATTTGAAGGAAATAAGCAAAATATTGCAAAAGAAAAACATAGACATTTTATTTAAAAAAAAAATTATTACAAACAGCATTTAACTTTTAAAATGATGAACTCACTGCATATAAATGTTTTTCAAAACCTTGAAAGTAGATACTTTTATGAACTAAATTTATTTATAAAATTTCATTATGCAAAGCAACAAAAACTTAACACATCAGTCAACAGCAACAACAATAACCCTACACAACACAATATTTTGCTCCAAATCCTTAAAAAATTTTAACTGATTAAATTATTTCTATCCCATATCACAAAGTTATGACTTTTGTAATAAATGCATAAATAATACATCCAAAACTGAAATTTTAAATAGCACAAAACATGTAAACATGAAGATATTTCTTTGAAACAAGCCACCAAAAATTCTATACTCGCAGCAAATAAAGACATACAAGTGTGAGCAAAGATGATGCATGCAAAAGCCACATGTTACATACCTTGAAATTCATCTTCCCACTCTAAATGGATGAAAAAAAAGTGAGGCTCGACCACAGCAGGAAAGAATCATGAAACAATGGAAAAATGAAATATGTGAAAAGCATACACATTAAATAAATTAACATTAGAATAACATCAAATGTGATGATTTAAAAGAAATGTACTAATGTTTGATGAAAAAAAGAACAAACACACCAAAGGAGAAGAGCAGCTAAGAAAGGTAATTAGTATGCAGAAAAAACATGCAACAGAGAAATCGAGAAACAGCTGGAATGACACGATTCCATTTCAAGTTCAACGGTTAACTTAACAGTTGGGAATTCAAGATGAACTAGTGACTTTTGATAGGAGAGACATTTTCAATGCACATGTATGTGTGTGTGGGAGTTTATGACCGTGTATGCACTAGCCCTTCACAGGCACAGGCAGTACAGGAATATTTGTACACTGTAACATTTTCATCTCTTGCGTAAAGACAACAAGAGAATGCATAGACTCTAAGAGACGTTTAACATACATCTAATATTTACAGCTATTTTACAAATTATTTTATGATACAAAGATATTTAGAACTTCGAGAGTTCATCGTCTGTGGATCTCAGCTCTTTTCTCCTTAATGTCTCTCTCCTTTGACCTACTTAAAACTTAAGTACCCTTATGTACGGGGATAGTTTGGCGGGGAAAGCACCCCTGTTCAACGGCGCCCATATAGGGGAACAAGGGGGGGCTCAAGCCCCCCCTTAGAAATTAGAATTTCCTTGCTTTTAGTACTTTTTTCTGTGCAAAAATGTAAAAATATTTCTTCTCCAGCCATTAATGAATAAGTTATTAAAAATGTCAAATTTTAATGACTCTAATCTGTCCTGAAATTGGTTTTCATGGGGAAAATATCATGCTAAACCATGGTTAAAATATCTGAGCCCGCCCCCCCCCCCCCCCCCTTACAATTTTGCATATGAGGTCCCATGCCCCTGTTTACAACAGTCAGACGATGTTGACAAAAATGCGTGATGATATTTTTCTTCTGCTATCTGAGGTCTCAAACTGCGTTGACAGGGTGATTGAAAAATGTTCGCTATAGTGTCACAGACATCTCGCACTAAACGGAGAAGTTTATTTGCACAACAAAATTGTCCAGCTCCGAATAGAATTCAGCTATTCTGAAACCTTCATGGCAAACATTTCGCAGAGAAGGGAAAGCTAAAGCCATTTTTACGTGTGGTCCTCGACTTATCCAGCTTCCATTCTGGTGATTGATATAAAACACCAGCGTAACATATTTTTCTCACTATGAGTGTGGCCTGGGAAATAATTTGTAGATCAACTTCACACATTGAATCGAAATAGCAAACAACTGGAGGAATTGCATTGGTATAACACCTTTCTATCAAAAATGGTTTGAGATATCATCCAGGGTTGATGCACTAACATATTTTCAAGTTCTAGAGTGTTTAATACTGTACAATAATATCTCTAATGGTTTCCTTGTAGAGCATATCTTAACATGTTGGTTAATTTGAAACTTTACTCACACAAGATGTTTTTAAATATGCAATAAAGTACATTCTATCTGAAGTCATTCTTCCATGCATGGCAATCTAACTATTCATGAGTACATTCTCATTGTAAACACACATATACATAAAAATTGTTTTAAAATGCAGCTGTTGTTTTCCAACTCAAAATCTCTGGTCGTTTTGACGCTCTTAGCCTGTCCTAGACAAATATTTGATGCGCCCAAGATGCTGAGCTCAAGACTTGCATTGCATTGAGGAAAAGATTCAAGACATTTATTTTATAGTAAACAAGGTTTTTATGTGTGGTAAAAAATATTTTTATACATAGTTACGATAATAACTACAAAGACATGTATTCCGTTCAATAGAATCAGCTTTTACAAAATGGGGAACTTGATTGAAAGCAACCTTATTTATATGGCAAAATCTTCTCTCATATTAAAGAAGTTATCAATCATTAGATGCCAGATTCCCAAGCGATGCCCACCGCTCAAGAAATTCTGTAAGTGCTGGACTCTCACTATAGGTGTGTCACTATAGGTCAAAGAATGTTACTAAATTAAAGTAAAACTTAGGGCCGCTCACTGAGGGAAATAGTAGAAGTGAACCAAGCATATAAATAATTTTAGAATCACCTGTGTCGTTGAAGGGGAGTTCCAAAAATAAATAAATAAATAAACTGTACTTCGGCAAGAAACAAATTATATCCTTATATGAAACCGATAAATAACTTTCTAAACAGTGAGGGCATGAACCTTCCAACTGGTATTTTTCAACACAAAGTAAATACTTGAGAACACTACCCAACAGCAATTAAAGATGTTGAAAGGATTTTTTTTAATCAGTTATAATAATAAATGACAAAAAAGAATGGCTAATTAAAGGAAACCTTTGAAAAACAGATTAATTACACACATAATGTGTATTCCATTTTCTGGAGGAATAATTGCTTTGTTTATAAATTTATGGCCTTGTTAATAAAATGCAAACTTTTAAAGGACAGTCACATTTTTTTGATGCGACAATTTTACTCCATCTCTTTTTGATGTGACAATTTTACTCCAGATAAGGAAAAAAAATAACTTGTTGCATACTTTACATATATTTAATGCATATTTTAAAGTTTTTTTAGTGGCATTTTCATGGACTAAATGAGCATAGGATTTCAAATCACAGATTGTTAATTCATAACTTCAAACCAACATGAAGTTTTATTTAGTTATATTTTATTTTTATAACGTTGTGCTTGCTATTTACACACCACTAGTTTTTATTTAAGAATTTGAGTTTTTTGGGGGGTTTTCCAAGCAGTGGGAAGATCTTTCTTAGCCGCAAATTTTCAGATGCATGCTTTAATGATTCTAACCTTAAGTCGCCACAGTTAAGAAATAGAACCCTACTAATAGCATAAGTAATTTAAGTAAAAGGATGTGTAAATTGCTCATAGGAGAATTAGTGGAAACAGAAATGTTACAGAATAATTCTGAAGCAAAAACAAAGGAATTTTTGAATGCATTTCAGAAACCTTCAGCAACAGAATATTACAATTTTTAATTATGGTTCTAGCAGCTAAGTTTTTTTGTGTAAATCAATTACATATGGGTAAAACTAATTTTATAAATTACTACAGGGATTTGTCAATTAACCCTCTGACAACTTATCCCGCGAATTCGACATGCAACATATACGCAGGAAAATTTGCTCATTTGGAAACTTCCATGTGCATGACTCATTTTTATTTATTATTATTATTTTTTTAAATAATCAAAGTCTTTATTTCCTATTTCATTGCTTAAATATCAAATCTTTCTCCTTGAACATTGAAACTACAAAACAGCATATTTTTATTATTATTATCATTAATGCAATGCTATTTTAATCAAAATATAAACTTCCCTGTAAAAAACTAGTGAATATTAAAGTGAGAAATAATTTTTAGATTCTTATTAAAAAAAGTATTTAAAAAAACTCCATTTTCCTCGAAAGCACAAAAATCAAAGAAATGTCCCCAAAATGAGTTAAAGCATCCTTTTTGGAGAGGCACATCATAGAACAAATCCCAGATTTCTATTTTATTTAAAAAAAATATATATATATACAAGCTACATAAAATAACCCATAGTATTGTTCAAATGTATATTCATAATTACAAGCGTGTGTATGTGTATGTATATAATTACGTAATTAAAAATGAACTTTCAAATAATTTGTTCCAAAAATACAAGTAATATAAATGTATATTATTATGCACATTTAAACTAATGTTGTCACTGTTACGCAAATACTTTAATCTGTAAGTAGCCCAAAATATCCAAATTGCATTAATTTTAGATAGTTATCAATACACCCATGCTCAACATAAAATAAAACATTTTCAAACTTAGAAAATAATTCTTAGAGGATAACTACCTTTACTGACAATTACATACATAAATAGGTATGAAATAAATTAATGAAACTAAATAATAAAAGGTGAATTGTGATAGCAAAAAAAAAAATATTTTTCTCCAAGCCTTTTTTGCACTGAAAATTTTCTTTGATATGCCAAACACTTAATTTGACCTAAAAAGTTAATACTAATAGTTGATATTCTGCTCAACATAAAATTATATTAATATTAGCAACGACCATAAAAGTTGCCAATCTTTGCAAAATTAGAAACTTTTTCAGCACACTTTTTGCAGTAAAAATTCAGTCTCATTAATACATGGTTTTGGAAAGAACTATAGAAAAGAAGAACCATGGTAAGGACTATTTATTTAACCTTTTGCATGACGATTTGGTTAAAAGTTTGGATGAATATGTAATTGTATACATAAACCAATTAACTTGTAACAGAAAGCTAGAAATACAAAGCTAGATGATGTATGATTTTAATATAAGAAGGTGAGTCATTAAGGATGCAGTATTTTTTTTTCTTTAATGTCAATAAAGGACAATTTAATGATGTTTATTTCATATCAAGTCAGAAACTTAAAACTTATGTCAACTCTAAAAAAACTCATAACTCTTAAACTCATATTAACTCTTATATAAGTGTAAGTAATCCAGCTTTAAACTGGTAAACGTCAGTTATGGTACAATAATACACAATGGTACAACAATAATGGAAGAGAATGAAAGCTGTTAACCAGCTTATAAGAGGATTAGACCCCAAAAATACTCAACTAGTTTTATGTTTACGGAGAGTTTATTATGTTGCCAAAAAGCATAACCTATTCTGAGAGAAACACTGTAAATGAGGTAGAAGTTTCAAGATGCTTCTATTGGTTTTTATGGTACAAGCAGTGCCAGATTGTAGGGGGAGCAAGAAAGAAGCTCGAGGCACAGCGAGTCCTTGCCTTGGGCAGCAAATTCTGGGAGGCAGCAAATTCACCTATTTCTCCTGATTTTTTCCCCTTTTTTTTGTGAAACTCAATATAAAAGCCTGAAGGAAGATGGGTAAAGGCGGCCAGTAGCATAATTAGCGGTTGGCAGGAGTGGCTCTCGCCAGAGGCGCAGTAGCCAGGGGGCGGCATTTCGACTGATTTTAAAAAAATGTTAAGAGAGTTTTTTTTTTTTGATTATAGAATTTGAAAAATGATTTTAAAATTTTTTTAAAAAACTCGCAAGAAAAAGAGCTAGAGTGAGTACATAAAAATACACGTATATAACATCTAAGGAACATTGGGCATCATTGAAAACAATTCTAAAAAGGAAAATAAGAAAAAAAATTACAATGCTGCCTCCTATTTGTCGAATCAATTAATCAAAATGTTCAAAAAGAAAAAAAAAGGGGGAAGGATCACAATAACCTCCTATGACTTCCCATGTGGGTGACCCTGGGATGGGGGGGGGGCGCAATTTCTTTAGTTCGCCAGGGGCACTAGACCCCATAGTTACGCTACTGAAGGCGGCAGTTTCAAAATTTGCCCCGGTTTTGAAAGATCAAAGATCCAACAGTCGGTGCAAGATCAAGCCATAGTGTGCTACTGGTAATTGAGGCAGATAAACCAGTTAAAGCGGCAAAAAGATTAGTTAATATAATTTGAGAAATGAAAATAGTTTTGCAGGGATTATTATAGCGAGTTATCATTAGTAAGTTACTTAACACTTTGAGGTCTATGTCCAAGCGTCACTTTTGTTGCCATTTTTGGGGAAGTTAACTAAGCCAGAGATTCTCTCGGGGTCAAATTTTTACTCTCTTGGCTATAAAAGTACAAGCTATATACGTTCCTAGCCTTTTTAGATACTATCTTTGAACCTTTTACTTTCAAAAAATAATATAGATGGCAGCACCAGGCATAAATAACTACATTAAACGTGATAGAATTGGGGGGTTTAAATTCCAGTTTGTGCTTTAAAATGTACCATACAAAAGAATTTTATCAAATAATGTTTATTTAAAAATTAAACTTATTTTCAGATATTTTTTCAAGATTTAGGTAAGTTTTTAATTTAGTCTATGTAGTCTTTTATGGTTAAAAATTATGTTTTCCAATGCAGAACATTTTTTTTTTTTTCAAACATGCTTTTTTCGATAATTTCTTACAAAAAGTTGACTCTTATTACTTTCAAATAGTTCCTTTATTACAAAAGAAAACATCTTCAAGTATGTAATACAATAAAAATTACTAAAATACACATCTTTGAAGTATTTTTTAAAAAATCATTTAAAGCACCAAAAAATTCCAGTCCGGAGGGAGATATGCGGTCGAAATACCTGAAAGTGTTAATGACTCACCTTCTCAATTAAGAGAAACTTAGTTCTAAATGACTAAAACAATTTAAAAACAAATTGCTCTTTATAAAAGTTACTAACAAATGTATTTGAAGGCATGCAACTTCAGTAATGAGGCAATATCTACTGCAAGTATAGAATTTTTATACGTTTTAAAAAGAAAAACATCACTCAACTAAAAGTCAATTAATGTTATTTAAGTGAGTAGTTAAAAGAAAAAACAAATGAAGACTTACCATAGTAATCTACAGCAGCAGCTATGAAAAATAAAATTTCATGTTTAAAGAAACATAATAAAAACAAAAAATTTTACAAAATAAAAATACTTAATATGGTTTATAAAATGTTTGACACATAAAAAACGACTTACTTTAGTTTCCTATTAGCAGCAAAAAAAAAACAAGTATTGTATCAATTAAAATCATATTTATTTACAAAGTTAAATTTTGTTTTTAATAATATCACTTTCAGCTTTGAAACTGAATAAAAGCTAGAAAAATTAGAGCATTTACATCATATTCATAGTCACGGATCCCCCTCCTAAGAGCAAGGGGGGAGCCCTTTCTTAATTTCGCGCCCCCCCCCCCCCAAAAAAAAAGAAAAATTAGTCCTCAAAACATCCCTCTAAGAATTTCAATGCCATCATGACCTTTATCCTCCTAGGTGGGCACTCCTGCTATAGTCTCTCAGGGCAGACCTAGATAAAATGCAAAACGTTCGGTGAACTTAAATAATTTCTTCAGAATTTTCTGCAAAAAAAAAGCCCCGTGCACCCAACTTATTACATAGCACAACAGCAAAATTTCTAAATTCTATGTAAAAGAAGTGTCACCATGACATTAGCATGATAGCTAAAACAGCATGGTTAATTTTTAAAATGTGTCAGTTTTGAATGTTGCAAATTCTATTGCCATGTTGCCAAGAACTGCAACAAAAAGAAAACTAGGGTAAATAAAGAATTTCCTTTAAAAAAATGTCAAAACTGTCGGCAGTTTTTGAAAATTGTTTGGTAACAGCTTTTGCATTCTTTGTCTATATTATCTGGGGCTGCCTCAGGAACACAATAAAAGATCTTGTGAGATGAAAAATCTCTAATAACTTTTTTCTTAAATTAAAACTGTATTTTCAGCAAAGTACTTTTTGTAACCAATTTTTGTAAACATTGCTAGAATTAATATTCAAGGGCAAATTTTTAATGTCATTTTGGCCTTGTGGTTACTCCAGTATATAAGTCATTGCTTTTTTAAATCACATATTTTCTCCATACTACAATGAGAAATTTTCCTTTTAAAAAGAAGAAGATTTGAACTAAACTAGCAATTTTCTGAGCAATGTCTAAAACTGACATGCTTTCCCTAATTTTCCTTCCCTTCGCTCATTTTTGGAAGCTTTTAATGATTAAAAAAAACATTCAGCATTATGGAGTTTTATATAACAATAACATTTCAAAATATATTTTAATTACTATACATCTTTCGAAGAGACAATTTTAAAATTTTGCTCAAACATATATTTACACAAAAATTAACCTTTTATACAATTTATACTAACATGTAACATACCTTCTTTATCAACAGCTGAATGTAAGGTCTGTGTTTGTCTGTCATAAACTACTTTTTCTGCCGGAGCAACTGTAGTCTGATGCACATTCACAACAGAAAGATTGACTTTTCTGTGGGGAAAAAAGTTTATCAGTTTAACTTTAAAAGCAATATTGCTGATAAAAGTGCTTGAACATTACAAGTTTATATAAAACTTCATTGATGGTAACATAAACAGCATTTAAATAAAGTTAAAAAAAAAATTACTTTGGTTTAGGCTGTGGAGGTGGCACTACGACATTTGGTTTATTTATAGATGCATCAGATAAACTTGAATCGGATATAGTACTTGGAAGAGAAGCTAAAAAATGAAACATTAATGTAAAATCTGAATAATATGTGAACACACTGGGAAAAAAATTCTCAATAACATCAAAATTTTAACTAGCTTTTTTAGACAATTCGCAATTCCAGCGCTTGAATACACTACCTTGCGGGGATTTACAAAATTAAAGAAAAAGGTAAAACAATGCATTGAACGTGTGCCTGTTGGTAAATATAGGCAGTTTGTTGTGAGTATTTGTTAATGCATTCGATGTGTCTTAGATTGCTTTCAACTACAGAAATTGTTTCGTCTATTAATAGTATTCTAGAGCTTCTCAAAATAATGTTAGTTTTCCTTTTTTCCTTCTAAAAAGAGAGTTGATTGTTAAATAGTGAAAGTGCAAACACAAGGAAACTCTGGATTAACAAACTTGCATAACATTATACCAGGTAAAAATTTTTATTGTTTTGTGTGAATTTGTAAGAATATAGGGTTTTTTTTTTTTCTTTTTTAATCTTTAATTAATTTAACTAACCATATTTTACAGCAGCATTTAGTTGGAATGGACATTATGCAAAATATTTTCCTGAATATATTATCGTAGAACGAAATGAAAAATGTTTAACCGAGAAAGAATTTACTTTATTGCTTTCATTCTCAGCTGAAAGGTTTCACCAAATTTGTTTAGGGTTATAGTTTTAGTATTGTGCGAGCAAAGAACCCTTGGTGAGATTTCGCATGTCAGTTAAAACCTTTTTATTTTTTATCACGAATGGAATAAAACAGTAGAAAGATTACAGAATTCGATAAGTAAAAAGAAATAATGGTAGATCAATTTAAAAGAAAATTACCACCATATATCCGTGAGAATTTTGGTGATGACTTGCATAGCATGACATAATTAAATCATAACTCAGAAATTAGAAACATACAAATTTAAGATAACCGATTCGGCAATTTGAGAAAAATAACTCAGCTACAAATGCAAAACAATTAGTGCTAGCCAAGCAAGGCAAAGAAGTATCATCTTCTTTTGATAATAATTCGTAATGTCATATAATTAAATGATATAGCTTTAATTGTTATGCTTGTCAGGTCACAATTATTATTTAGTTTTATCAAGAATTGATAAATATCGAATTCAGCATTGTGGAAATGGCTGCTTAAAACTACAAACTATGTAGTTTGCATTAATTTCTGACGTTTAGTAATGCTTCTTGAATTCTCATTTCTTTCTAAGTGGGCCAGAATATCCACAAGACTTTGAAAATTAATTTAAGAAGAATAAAGCGAAACAATCATGCATACATACAAAATTTACTAGGCTTATGAGCATTTTCTATACTACTGCATGCATTTGTTTTACCTTTTTCATCCGTCATTAGACAGTGGCTGCAGTGCCCCCTATAGTTTGTTGGAGTTGTGAATCTTTTTAAAATGTTTTCCATTATCATATACAGATCAACGAAACACGTGTGAAACTTTATCCCTGCTTTTGTTATTCACAATACATTCACTCAAATGATCTGCATTGCATTACTAATTTTTGATTTTGCTCAGCATTACAGTTTGATTTTTTCGTTTACTATTCAGATGTGACCCTCTCTATCCAACTGAACGGCTCCTGATCAAAAAATCGACAGTAGTTTGAAGAACACGCGTAAATTTTAAGAAGATAATGGAAAACAATAGAAAATCTACATGCTGGTTAGCATAGTGGTGGGCTGACTTAAGGGTGCTCTTCACTGAGAGTCTGAAAGATTCGGATCTAATGTTAACCTACGGAGAAAGTTGGAGCTTGTTTTACAAATTCCTGTGAAGTTTTCGGATCCGGTTTTTTTTCTGAGTATTTTTCAAGACCATGTCTGTTTCTTTTAGTTTTTACTTTTTTGATGTGTCCATTCTCCGATTTTTTAAAATTCGAGAAAAAATGAATTTCTTCGAAAACGAGGTACTGTTGGACATTTCGCTCTGTAAAACATCTGCAACTCGTGCTATCGAAATTTTAAGAACGCCCTGACACGCAAAATATTTCCAGCTCTCTTTTGAGATCTTGTTTGAAATAATGCGACCATTTTTTAAACAAATATCATGTTCTAACTATTGAAAAAAATTTCAAAATACGTTCACTTTTTGCATTCGCCCCGCCCTTTATTAGAAACCTCCCCTTTTTGAGGGGTAAGCACAGACTTAAGGGGTAAGTGCTAATGGGGTGTAAGATTTATTACCCTCTCATTAGTTCCCCTCAATGACCTCCGCTGGACGTCCTTTCTTCTTTCCTCTTTTCCTATAAGGCTTTCGTGAAGAATCAAGTGCTTTTGAAAGTGAATCCATGTAGATGCGTGCTATTAGCTGTTAAATTCGCAACATCTGCTTTTTTTCAAATTTGTGGTTTGAAAAGAAATAGATTTGAAAGGAATATTTCTGAGTCAAATTGTTTATTTACAATATAATGAACATTGTTACAATGCTGTCGAATGCGAAAAGTTGACATTTTTCCCTTCCAGTAGAAAAATATTTTTATATATAGATTAAATCGTATTCCAGATACTGGGTATTTTGCATCGTTTTACATGTGTTTTATGTTACTACAAATGGTACACATAAAGTGCTTTCCACAGCTCAACAAACATTTTTGAAAATTATTTGTGTCTTTAAGAGCCAGACTCGTCAAATTTCTTTAGAAGGTTTGGGAGGTGGAAAATTCAATTGCGGAAAACATTCCGTACACCAACATACTCATTAAACACATAGAAAATCATGAAAAATATATTAGCAATTTAATATAATTCAGTTAATGTAAAAAACACACCGTGGTAGAATTACTAAGCATTGTATGTATTAGTTTTAATGACGTTTTCAGCCTTATGTTGCCGACAAAGCTAACTAAAATGTGAACAATATAGAATGGGGGGTTACAAGTTTTCACTGTTTTCTATTTTCATTCTCAGAAGCTAGATCAGCATTTTAATACAATGTAGAAAAAATTAATTACAGGCATAAAGGTTTTCAGGTCACATAAGCACCCCCCCCCCCCCCTTAAAAAAACATCATTAAAGATCGTCTTAAATTTCGTTTTTATGGCTTTAATTTCAAAAAATTTCGGGAAGGGAGTTTGTGAAAAGTCCTTCTTTGACCATAAAAAAAAAAAGTCGTCTAAAATTGCATTTTTGGATTTCAAAAACCTGCATGTCCCCAACGTTATTAAAGATGGCCTACAATCATGTTTATAACACTTTAAAAATTTTGCCTCCCCCCCCCCCAACATCACACTAAGACTGCGTTTTTAGACTATTTCGAAAAATTCCGGGGAAAGCTTCCGAACTCCCCGTTTCCTAACAGAATTGAAGAACCTGAAATTGTGTTTTTGGCGTTTCAAGTTCAAAAATTTGCTGGTGGAAGATCACAGGACCTCTTACTTACTTCCAAATACTACCAGAGATCGTCTAAAAGTGCATTTTGAAAATTTTTATTTTCGAGAAAATTAAAAGGCATAGCCCTCAAACAGAGTGCTTGGGAAAATAGGGAGTATTTCTGAGTAAATAGTATGCTTACGATAAAGATCATGTTAATTAAATATAGAAATGGTTCCCTCTCCTAAACAAGAAGCTAAATCCTTTCTCTCGCTGTATTTACATATTACTAGGAGTCAATAGAATGGAAAATGTGGGATCTCAAAAAAGATTTTTGTTCTATACGAATGAAAATTACTTGATAATCATTGGATTGGAACATTCATTTTATTCTGTGACTGAAGACAGGATACGATAATTTTTCGGCACAGAAGTGCGTAACACAGAACTTAAAAGAAAAAGTTTGTCTTGTTTGTTTTTTTTTTAATTGTGAACCCTTACTTGTACCTATAATTGCTTTCCTAAATGTAAGCTGTTCATTTTCATTTTTGTTTCAACTTTATGTATTTCCTGCAAATCTGTTTCTTGCCCTTTTTTTATTTTTTATTATTGATTCATTAAATGCAAGATGCATGAAAACGAGGCAGAGCGATAAAAACTTTAAAATCTGGCAGAGCGAGGCGTTGAGATTTTTTTCCATCTAAGTATTTCGAGATTTTTTTTTTTTTTTTTCAGGCAGATATACATGTAGGTAATATTTTCGTGCCTCCTGAGAAAAAGTACAACCCTTAATATTTATTATGACAACTAACGAGGATCAGACACTCACAAGACTTATTAGAAAATTTTAATAAAAGCTCAATGTGTTGAAGTAGAAGCACTATATACACTATATGACCAAAAGCATTGGGACACTTTCAAAAATTCACATGTTTAGGGATTTCTCGAGAAATAATAGTCCAATTGCTCTATAATTTGTTTCGCATAAAATGTATACTCTAGTTGTCATTTTCCAATAAAAATTAAGTCTGCTATTCATTTAGGGGACCGACAACAAATTGAGTAAAAAAGTTTTTTGATAATTTTTCATTGCAAATTGCTGGGAATAAGCTATAATTTTCAGAAATGAGTTAAAAATCTATCAAAAACTTATTTTTATATTTTTGTGAAAGTATCTCTTATACCCATGGAAATATAAGCATTTCTTTCAAAAATGCAAAATTTTTTTGAAGGTTTTCGCCTTATATTACGCAGAGTATTTCGTCAAACGTTACTAAACTTTTAAAATATTTGACAGCATTTTAGAGAAACATAATAATAAAATTTGAAGTTAAAATATTGAAAATTTGTTGAAATATGAACAGTTAAAGCTATTAATTTTTCACTGCGCAGACACGAAAGATAGCAATTTATAACGTTCATAATTCAAAGCTCAGATACATCCTACAATCCATGAAAAAAATTCCACCGCAATTTCTTTAAATTTTAAAAAGTTATCAGCAATCTAATGAGCCGAATTTCTATAATTCTAGGATAGGCGACGAATGGTAAGGAATTGTTAGCAAACTGGCAACACTTTCCTGCCATCGCTATAGAGTGATTCATGATAAGAACAGATTATTTGTTGCTGGTCCCCTAAATGAATAGCAGACTTAATTGTTATTGGATTTGACGTCTGGAGTATACTTTTCATGAGAAAAAAATTACAGAGCAGAGAGCAATTGGTCTTTTATTTTTTGAGAAATCCGTAAAATTGTGAATTTTTGAAAGTGTCCCAATACTTTTGGTCATATAGTGCATGTAATACCTCATGTATTTTGCCGAATTTAGTAACTGGGAATCTGAGACTCTAAAAGTGCTAGGTTTAGTTTTATTGCAAAATTTCAACGCAAGATAGTTTACAAACATTGAGAGTGGGGGAAAAAGTGATTTTTGCCTTTGAGCTTGGAGCAGGGTGAGCACCCTTGCATACAAAGATCAGAGAAAAATCTTTAATTTTTCAAATTCAGGAAATCCTTATCCGTAGCCGTCCGCGACTTTGCCGTTGTTATGCTCAATTTGAAAGAACTTTCACCATAACAACCCCTTGAGAAATGCTATCGTAGCCTTCTCATCTGCATATAGTACTTAGATAAATAAATAAATATTTTTTCAAAAAGAAAAGGATTCAAAGATAAAGATTAGGGGAATTTTCTGGTCACCAGTGGTGAGAAAAGGTATTTATAGTAGCCACATTTTTTTCTAGTCGCCACTACATTTGTAAAACAGGTAACTAACCAACAAAGTAGTATTTAATTTAGCACTAAAATATAAATATTATCAGTTCAAATAAAGGTTAATGTAACTAATTAGTGGCATTAATGTTTATTGTACAATCAAGTATTAACTATGCAAAGAGGATCTAGTTTCATTTTTAAGAATGTTTTCTGCTAACTCGGATGGGGTTGGGGAGAGTGGCAAACAGGCAGAGGAAGTGAAAGAATTTCGCCAACCGGTAACTAGTTAGTCCCCACTTTTATTCGGCACTCGATTTTTCAAATTTATTAAGTAGGATCATCCATTTTTAAAGAATATTTTTTGGTTAGAATTTGGAGTTCATTTCGTTAAAATTCAGTGTGGTCATGCAGGCTATCTTTTTTTTCCTTCCTTTTTTGATATTATCAATTTTCAATAACGAACATTTTTCTAAAAATAAAACGAATTTATAAATTTATTGCAAATATTCATTCATTCGTTAATTTTTCCTAGATGAGATCAGGAACCGTATTAATGGGGGAAAAAATCTTCGTTTCAAAAATTAATTTTAGTGCGAATGCAAATAAATTAATATCACAAGCGGGATTGCAAAATGCCGCGCCTTTTACACTGAGTTATTTTTCTTTTACCTATGTAGTCAAGACTCAAGAGGGAAAGAACTAGAATTTCCTTGGAAGGGTCTGTAAAAAGCTGCGGTTTCATTTCGCCGTCAGCTATTACCTCCTTCGACTACTCTGCACAGCAGGGGAGCGTCCGGTCTGTCCCCTTGCAAAATGTGACAGGTCACATGATCCACACTTTCATCGGCCACCGCTCGTTCTATTGGTTGTTGAAGTGTCAATCACTTCACTGATGTACACTGCTTTCGTTTAAAGAAAAGGCCCATTTTCAAGCGAGATGGTTTTTCTTTCCCACTGAAGAGCAGCCTTAAGTAGTGTAATTAAGCTTTTCATTACAGAAAGAAATAAAAGGCTGATTTAACAAACAGTATCAAAATTTTGGGCAATTCAAAAGATTTTCTTTAAATCTGGACTTGGAGTCAAACTTATACTCAAAATCTATGTACATTATAGGATTTTTTATTAAATGTCACAAATTACAATCAAATTCTAGAGTTTTGCAGCAGCCACTGCAGTAGGAAACGTCATCTCAAGATGAGTAACATACTTATTAATAAAGATTTATTTTTAAAGAAATGTCCCTTTTTGATAAAGTTTTGTCCCTTCAGCACCAAGAGCAGGGTCAGTAGCTTTGTTTCGACTTTTAACTGGCCATGACTGTTTACCAAAACACCTTCACCGCTTGAGGATTGTCAAGAGTCCCAATTGTCCCCTTTGGAATTCAAACGAAGAAATGGACATTCGACACTTGCACCTAGCTTTCCAGACGTAGCCTGTGTGACCGTTATTGGGAAGCAAGAGAGCGTATGGGCAGCTAAATATTTCACTCTACTGTTCCTGTATTGTTTCTTGTTCTGTGTATTGTGTTTGTTTTTACTAATTTGTTCTTTGTAACCTTTTCTTGCTGCCAGCCATTGGAAATTAAAAAAAAAAATTTTAAAGAAATTATCGGCTAAAGAGTTGCGAAAGTTAACGATTAATCTATGCTTATTTTTACAAGCTTTAGCTTGCCAAAAGGGCTGAGCAATGTAGGAATTTCTACATCATGATGCATCGCCAACCTTACATCGCGATGTAACGATGCATCACAATGTAAGTTTTTTTTGTTTTTGTTTTTTTATAACTAAGCTTACTTGTTTAAGTTTTGCAAAATATATACAAGGTATAAAAATTATATATCATGCCAGATACGAATGAACAGCTTTCAGTACCAGAAAGGAATTCATTATGTTATAAAGCAGTGTTATATGCGCAAATTTTGATATTACAATGAGCCTGTTTTTTCAATGCAAAAAGGTGTCAGTAAATGGATGCAAAGTCATGCATTCCACTCAAAAGCTCACATATTCTAGCATTAAAAATAAGGTTCCTTGTAATCAGTAGCGGGAAAAGGGGGCCGCACTGGGTGACACTCAAAGAGGATTTCATACTTTATAAAAAAAAATATAAATACAATAGAACCTCGATTATCCGAAGTAATTGGGACCGAACCTACTCGGATAATCGAAAATTTCAGATAATCGAGAATTAATCTATAATCATCTAGTTTAATATGTAGTATCGTCATTCAACTGTTACGGCTATTTTAACTTTAAAATAAATTTTAAATTATAAATGAAAATTAATTTATTTCTGAAACAAAATTTACAATGGTTTAAATGGAAGCTTCATCTGGTTTTGTAACAGCTTCACCCAATTCTAGTCACATAACGATATATCATATTTTTCCTGTATGGTTGATATGATTGGTTTTCTTTTAATGGAAGCCATCATAAAGAAAAAAACATGAGTTTCAAAAATAAGAAAGACAATGCTAAAGTTCTGTCAGATCCCCCGGCAGGTCAAAATTACCAACTTCACTGATAGCACTCAAGAAAATTCTGATCGAAAATGTAGCAACAGAAAAAGAGAACAAACAGAATAGCACGAAAATTTCGAATTCTGGCCAGCTGCCTAACGTGACAGAGAACAGCAAAACGGGTTTGCCTTCCTTTCTCCTTTTCTGGAATAGAATTGTCCACAAAGGATAAGTGACACAAAGTGACCTCCCCCTTTTCAAATTCTGCTGCGAAGAAAACTTCTATGTTCTTGAGATGACAAAAGAGGTGATTCTTTGTACTTGCTTACAATCAGACGGTGCAATAACATATTTGATTGTTCTGGGACTCGGCAGTATGACCTAATTTTGAAATGGGGTGTGTTTTTGTTTAGAAGAGGAACACTTGAAAGTGGGGAAGAGTACACTCATACCCAGAATTGAGTTTGTGAGAAGGAATTCCAAAATATTCATCTGCACTCGTAGTTTGGAAAGGACGGCTGGCATACAAAAGAAATGTTGGGCGGGGGGTAGGGGGTTTAAAAATGAATGTTCATTAAGAGAATATTTTAGATGATAATAGAAAATGGAAAAAAAAAAGTGAATTAAAACCGATTTTGGTTAACGGAGAGTTTTGTTCAATATAGGTTCGGATAATAGAAGTTTTACTCTACTTTACTTATTCTGAAAATTTCCACCAATACGTCTTAAATTATATTTCATATAATAAATTTAAAGAAAATAGAGTGCCCAATATTGCAGGGGGAAGGGGAGGTTACATTTATCATCTACTACAATTTTTGCATTTAATGGATTTGCAGTTTATATTTGTCTTCCAAATTTTTGTTATGATACAAAAATAGAACTGAGTTGTTTCTGAAAATTATATAAATTTCATATTAACATAAAAAACAATAAAGTTTTTTGGTGGGGGGGGGATTGTTGACATTGGTATTAAGCTTTGGTTACTACGAGTTACCGACCCGTATAAGATCTGTGCTAGAAACTCCACTTCTTATAACAAGAAAATACATGTTTTATTTTTTGTTGACATTTTGCTCTTTAAATTTTGCTTTTTTTCTGGTTTAAACTTACTAGTTCATCAACATATCTTTCGTCTATAACTAAGAACATGTGCAATTCTTACATGTTTTGGGAGAAATAGAGGTCTAATTCTTTGCACCTTCATTGTAAAAACAGATTGGATTGACACTCAGCTAATTGACATTAGTGTTAAAAAATTAGAGATTAAAATAACAGCAACCCTGGACCAGTATCTGTACATCGAAGCATTATTGACACATTGGTTTAAAGAAAAATTATAAACTGATGTAAAAAAATTATAACTGAACGATGTAGGAAGCACACTGGTTTTTCACGATGCATTGCCCAGCCTTA
Source organism: Uloborus diversus (assembly GCF_026930045.1). Classification (NCBI taxonomy): domain Eukaryota; kingdom Metazoa; phylum Arthropoda; class Arachnida; order Araneae; family Uloboridae; genus Uloborus; species Uloborus diversus. Next base: position 163,488,459 of record NC_072734.1, on the reverse strand, counting down.
CTTGACAACTTTAGCAATGCTGCTTAAAATAAACGTTTTATTCAGAATAATTCTAATAATAATAAGTAGTAAAAGAAATAATAAAATTTTTATACTCACATATTGAAGTAGTCACATTCAAAGATGCTAACAGTTTATCAGTTTCAAACAGTACATCTCTTTCACGTTGTAAGTTAACAGCAACAGATTCATCAGACTAAAAATATAGAATACTTTATTTATCTATTGAGAGAAAACTATTGAATGAAATAGGGATAAACAATAGGTTTAAAAGTTTTTACTCATACGTAAATATGCGACAACATATTATTTTCTTTTTTCACTTTACTTACAAACAAAAATATCATTTAAAAACATAACTCTTTTAAGTTAAGTAGTGATGCATACACAGGGTTTGATACAGACTACCATTGCAGGAGGATTAACTTGAAATGAATGCAGGGTTTTAGGTACGAAAAATTTCTGAAATTGCTTGGGTGTAAATAAAAAGTACCAAATCAACTAGGAATAAGGAACCTGGAAGGGACTTAAATGTTACTAATTAATTTTATAAACAATGGAGAAATTCAAAATGGCACCTTGCTTTTGACTCATGTAAAACTATATAAAACCCAAATATTGAGAAGTTTGTGAGATTTTTAGGGAAATGGGGATGAGTAGGAGAGACATGCCACACCTCAATATTTTGATTGAGGGGACAATATCTTCTTTAGGAAATTTAGCATGCCTTTGAGGCTTTAAATGACAAGATGACAACAGCCAACATTCAAACTAGACTACTATCAAATAAGAAGATATGCTGTATTCATAAAATCTTAGAAAAAAACAGCTCAAATTTGGGGTTTCAGGGATAGACAGATGATGTAAGCCCTGTCCCCATCAATCAGGGCAAAATACTAGATACTATTAGAGAAATACTATTTATATGAGACGAAAGTGACATTCCTAGAAACTTGCCCTTTTGAAGATTTAGAGGAATGACAGCTGTGAAAATAGCAATTATTTCTTACGAATATCATGATGTTTATCTTTTGTAATCACAATTAAAAGCACCATCGCTGAAACAACTACAAAAGAAAAAACACATAAACTACAAAATTAATAAAATTCTATCACATAATGTCTTGCGTGAATAAACCATCAGATTGTTTTTAAAAAAAATCTCTAAAGAACCTGATTTTTATTTTCAACGGCAGAAATCTGCTCAATTTTTGAAATATTCGCAAATAATGATTTTACCTTTTGGGCTTCCTTCTCCCGTTTTCTTCGAGCTTTTTCTTCTCGTAGAAGAGCTAATTTTTGCCTTTTTCGCTCTAATTCCGCCCTGCGATCAGCCATACCATCTTTTTTACCGGAAAGATCCTCCATAAATGTACGAAAACTTTCAAACTATAAAATCACATTTCGTTTCATTAAAATTGCGCACGATAAAGCTAAAATCCCAAAAATTAACCATTACAACTCAAAGTAGGGCTCACCAGCCCTACAGCTCAATTATTTTCCACTCAAATTCACCTGTTGAATGACATTAAGTCATTAAACTGTGCTATGACTCATTGCATAGGAACTGAAAACCAAAAACTTTTTATGACAGGTCTTGCGTGTAAAGGAGGAGGGAGGAGGAGCCGCCGACGAATGCACATGGAAATGAAAGTAAGAGAAGGCTCTTCTCAATCACCAAAAGGGTAAATAAGAAAGCAACGGTCGACCACGTGATCATGTGGCCAGGGAGTAGAAGGGCTTTTTAGCCTCCCTGCATGTGGCTTTTAACATTGTAGACAAGGGATGGAGGGTGAACAATTTACAAAATTTATATCTGTATACATAAATGACTACTTCTGTATACATGTCCGGGGTAAGTTTCAAAACTACTGGACCGGTTTTAGCCATTTTTTCACTATAGATGGCTACATTGGCTTGTCTTAGGATTGGCTTGTCTATAGATGGCTTGTCTTAGGATTTTGAAATTTTTGTACCTTTTACTTCTAATGCTTTCTAATTCTAATAATTAGTTTTATTTCTTCAATTTTGCATTTTTGTATTGAATTTTAAGTGTATCATTTTGAGCTAGTATGGGGGTTATATGCATAATGAAGGAGGTTAAAAGTGGTAAAGGGGACAAGTGGATTTCTTGTGACCTATGTCAGATTTTCTGCTTGTTTAAGGGGAAGGATGAGTCTGAGAAGGATTTCATTTGCACTAACTGTGTTGAACTCTCAGAAATCAGAGTTAGGATGCTTACTTTGGAGGGTGAGTTAGCATTAGGCTGTAGGAGTGTAGATGGAGTAAACTCTTCAGAGGGAAAGGGGGAAGTTAGTAAAAAGGAGGTGGGCATCAGCTGTGTGTTAGATAGTGGGAATATTCCAGAGGTAAAGGAGGAAGTTAGTAAAAAGGAGGTGGGCATTAGCTGTGTGTTAGATAGTGGGAATATTCCAGAGGTAAAGGGGAAAGTTATTGCCGAGGCAACAGACTGGGAAACAAAGGGTATAATTTTGGGAGATTCAATGGTGCGTGAGGTGGGAAACTCAATAGGCAGAGTTAGACGTAAGGTGGCTAGATGTTGTTTGTCAGGGGCTCGGGTGAGAGATGTAAATAGGGTTGCTGAAAAGAAGGGGGTATTTAATAAAGAGGATGTAGTTACTTTGTGGGTGGGAACTAACGATGTAGGCCATAGTAACAACGATGAGTTTACAAAGGAATGGGATTCCCTGTTGGACAAAGCAACCAACTGTTCGGCAAATGTCCAAGTGGTTGGTTTGCTTCCCAGGTATGGAGTGCATAGGAGCTGGTTAAACCAACGGGCTAGGTGTATGAACCTGGTACTCAAGGAAATTTGCGTTAAGCGTAGTATCAGGTTTATTGATGTGTGGAGTAAATGTAAACGCGATTGGATTGCTAGGGATGGCCTGCATCTGAGCTCTACGGGGGTCAAAATGTTTAGTGGTTTGGTTTTAGAGGATTCAGAATCAAAAAACTAAGTTGGAATGGGGGGCATGCTTTAAGGAGTAGAATTCGAATGGGTACTAACTATTGGGATTTTAGTAGAAACGGAAATATGGTGGCTAGTAAGAGAAAAGGTTTTAACAGTTGGGATTCAAATAATCACGCAGCATTAAATAAAGGTAAGATGGGCTTACTTAAGGTTTTTTATACAAATGCTCGTAGTATTAGGAACAAGATGGAAGAATTGAAAAGCATAAACATAGACGAGAGGTTGGATATTATTGGAGTTACCGAGACATGGGCTACCGAAAGTGATGATGATTTATTATCTATTGCTGGGTACAATTTGTTTAGACAAGATAGAGTAGGTAAAAGAGGTGGTGGGGTTTTATTTTATGTCAGAGACTTTTTAACTTGCAATGAATTGGTAATTAATGATAAGCCTAATGAGATTGATATGCTTTGGCTGGAGTTGATGAACAATAAGGGCAATAAACTACGTTTAGGGAACATTTATAGGCCACCCAACTTAAGCCAGGGTCAAGATGAACAGTTGTTTAGTATTATTAGTAACATTTCAAGCAAGGGGTCAGTCATTATAATGGGAGATTTTAATTTTCCAGGAATTGATTGGAATAATTTTTACCATTGTAATAGCAGAGAAGAAGAATTTTTGAAAATAATTGGTGACTTTTTTTTAGATCAAATTGTAACTCAGGGTACTCGACAGGACGTGATTTTGGATCTAGTTTTCTGTGATATGGAAGGTTCTGTTCAGGGGTTATGTGTAGGGGAACACATTGGAGACAGTGACCACAACAGTATTAGGTTTGGGATTAAATTTGACACTCACAAAGTAGAGAATTTTAGGTTTGTGCCCAATTTCAGAAATACTGATTTTGTGGCACTTAGGCAGAGTTTGAAAGCAATTTTTTCTTCGGGATTGGACAATAGCGATGTGAATCTTCTGTGGGAAGAGTTTAAGGAAAAACTAGCGAAAACGGTTGGGGATCATGTTTCTTTTAGGAGAAAGGGTGTCAACACTAAAATTTGGCCAATGTGGTTCTCCAGGGAAACTAAAGACGCTCTAAATTACAAGCAAGCTGCTTTTCATAGGTTTAGAGAAACTGGTCACAGTGCAGATAGGCTCCAATATTGTAAGGCAAGGCGTAAATTTAAGTATTTGGTACGGATTCAGAAAAGAGAGTTGGAGCAAAGACTGGCAGATAACATAAACAGGAATCCTAAGAGGTTTTTTGCATATGCTAATTCGGGGAAAGTTCGAAATAGTCATATTGGGCCACTGGTTGATGAGCACGGAATTTTAATTCAGGACGATAGTGATATTGCTAATGTTCTTAATAACTTTTTTTCGAGTGTTTTTAACGATAACTGTATCTCAACAGTTGACACCAACAAGACACAAGCTATAGTACAGCTTGAGGACTTTGTATTTTCCAGGGATGACGTTTTACTTCATTTGAAAAAAATTAAAGAGACTAAGGCTCCGGGACCTGATAATATTTATCCAAAAATTTTAGTTGAATGTGCGGAGGAATTAGCAGATGTAATCGTAAATATTTTCAATGCTTCTTATAACTCGGGGACAGTGCCAGAGGACTGGAAGCTAGCTAACATTACACCGCTCTTCAAGAAAGGGTCTAAAGGGAGTGCGGGAAATTATAGACCTGTGAGTCTAACTTCGGTGGTTTGCAAAATTTTTGAAACATTGATAAAAATTAAGATAGTAAATTTTCTAGAGACTAATAATCTATTGACTAGTTTTCAGTACGGTTTCAGGAAAGGTAAATCTTGTGCAACTAATTTATTACATTTCTATGACAAAGTTACCATGGCTTTGGACAATAAGAAGCCTGTAGATGTTGTTTACATTGATTTTCAAAAAGCTTTCGATAAGGTACCGCATGTTGCTCTACTTAGCAAATTAGCTGATATTGGAATAGGAGGGAAAACTTTCATTTGGGTAAAAAACTGGCTGACCGGAAGGAAACAAAGGGTAGTTGTAAGAGGAAATTATTCTAATTGGAGTGAGGTTTTAAGTGGGGTTCCTCAAGGATCAGTGTTAGGGCCTGTTTTGTTCATTGTTTTTATGAACGATATTCACAAAAATATTTCTGGGAACATGAATTGTTTTGCTGATGATGTCAAAGTTATGGGGACTGTAGAAAATGAAGAACAAGCAAAACAGCTGCAAGGGGATCTAGATCATATTACGGAGTGGGCTGATAAATGGGGTATGGCTGTTAATGTTGGGAAATGTCAAGTGATTATTAGTACATTTAGGGCATGGAAATAAGCGTACAAGTTATTATTTGCAAGGTTCAGTCATTAGTCAGGCAGACAAAGTTACTGATCTGGGGGTCTTAATAAGTCAGGATTTAAAGTTTAGCCAACAATGCAGCATTGCTAGTTACAAGGCCAATAAGATGCTTGGGTTTATCAATAGATCTATTTCAAACAAATCTAAAGAAGTTCTTCTGCCCTTATATAGAAGTTTGGTAAGACCTCATTTGGAGTATGCTGTTCAGTTTTGGTCTCCTTATCTTAAGAAAGACATTAATGCATTGGAAAGGGTTCAAAGGCGAGCTACAAGGCTAATAAATGGACTTTCTCATTTAGACTACGATTCCAGGCTTAGAAGGCTAAAAATGTATAGTCTTGAGCAAAGAAGAGACCGAGGGGACATGATTCAGTTGTTTAAATTTATTAAAATGAAAGATGTTACGGGGCTGAAGTTTAGCACTGAAAACAGGACAAGGGGTCATTGTTTTAAGCTATTTAAATCTCAGGCTAACATGGATGTTAGGAAAAATTATTATTTTAGCAGGGTAGTGGAACCTTGGAACAGTTTACCGGAAGAGGTGGTAATGAGCAAGGGAGTAGATAGTTTTAAGAGAGCCATTGATCTTCACTGGGGATTGTAAATTGACTAGGACCAGTCTAGCTGGGCCCAGAGCCTGTTGCTGGTCGTCACTTTTGTATTTGTATTTGTATTTGTATTATCAGGAAGTAACATATAGGCTATATTTATTTCTAAAAAATTTAATTTAAAACTGCACCACTGATTTGGGGCCGGGTGGGGGTTGCAGAGTTTTTTTTTTTTTTTTTTGAAGGTACACCACCACTTTTGGGGGACCGAAATCTCTGCAACGACAAAAAGGTGTGCAATTTTGCTCGTTCCTCGTTTGTTTTGTTTAAGGAACTCCCAAAGGTTTGTTGTGCTTAAAGTACTAAAATTTCTAAATCGGGCCCTGATTACACACTATTGTGGGGACTAGCAGACGAAAACTCGATTCTCCGGCGTATGTGTTACCACATAGATTTTTGCGGCTTATAAATTCTTCTTTCTCTGTAAAAATGAGGTCTTTCGAACGTTTTTTAACTTAAAAATGTCGTAAAAGTAACTTTAAAATGTTGTAAATGTAATGATGAACGTTTCTTTATTGGTACGAAATACTGTCTTTGGAATTGTATTTTCCTGATTTTAAACGTCTTGGCTTCTAATGAGAAATATGGTGCTGAAAATTCCATTCTCTTTTATTTATCCCTTTTCTCAGACTTTTTCATGCTGTAATAAGTCTGTTTTTCCGCCCTGAATATTTTATCAAAATACTCGCAGACGAAAAGTTAAAGAGACCATTGCCAAACCGTGAACGGTCTGCAGGTACTGTTTTCGTATTCAGTGCTAGTAGTGGACTACATATGCATAATGAACATGCGTTATTTATACAGATTAGCGTTTGTGCGAAAAGATCAGTAAGATAATTAAAATCTTGAAAAAAAAGATTAAAAAAAATTAACTCTAATTTGAATTCCGAAACTTTGAATTCAAATTATGTTTTTCGCAATCACGAGTTGCGACAAGACTCTACTGGTTAGAGTTATTGTTTCTAGAAATGGCTCCCCCGCCCAAGCATGTCCCTCCTCCTGGGTGCTTACGTGTGTATAGTTGTGTGCGTGTGTGTGTAGGCTTACGTGTGTGCACGTAGGCGTGTGTATGTGTGTAAAGGCGTGCGCGCGTAGGCGACTGTGTATGAGCACGCGTGTGTAGGACATGGACGCCACCACCCAGCAAAAGTGGATTCCGGGGGACAGTGCTCAGGACCAGCCGCGCCGCCGCCGGTGGACGGTGGTGCTGCAGGCCTGGTCCAAGCTGAAAAAGGAACCGGAACATCAAGGACTGTCAAGTGAGAACAATAAGCAATCGTGATTGCTCAAAAAGTAAGTATTTCGAAACAAATTCATCGCTCGTCATTCCTTTACATCATTTCCAGGCTCGTCATTTAAGGGACTCACGGGTGGTAAATTGCTCCCACCCTGTATTTGCAGGGAGGCATGATTTTTGCTGCTTTCCGGTAGAATTTGCATTAACTTCACACACCCTTTTCCATTGAAAAATTCGAAATGACGCGCCTTAACATTTCTGAGAGAAATTTTCAAAGATTTCTTTTTTTAACAAAAAGAGTTCTTAAGCCGAATAAACCACGTTAATGAACTCTGGCCTTCAGAGAACCGGATTTTCGTCGGTTATTGTACCCTCAAAGTGACGTCATGTGAATATAGTCTGTTGGGGGAAAATGACAACTCATGCAGGGGAACCCATCCACCCCTCCACAAGAGCGATGACACCCCCTTCAAATGCTATATCATACCCCCCCCCCCCAGAAGTAGAGCACCCATCCTAAAAAAAGAGATAAATACCCCTCAGAATAAGCCTCTCTAAAAATTTCAATGACACAGTCTGCGTCATTGATTCTCCCATCTCTCCCTTCACGAGCACCCCTGATTTCATCTAAAGTAGAACAAAAAAAGGAAAATTTATGTAATATATCTATTGTCGAAACCCAGAAATTTCCCTTTTCTACCCTTAGAAAGGGCCTGATCTTCCCCATATCCAATTTCGAAATTTGTTTCGAACTAAGTCAATCGGTCTATTTAGGAGCATACCCTCTTTAATATTTGATGAAACAAATTAAAGCAAGTTTTTGGCTAATCACACGTGATGGAAAGAGCACTCACATTCAAAAAAAAAAAAAAAAGAGAACGTTCTCCCAGAACTTGCGCAATTAAAAAAAACACATCTTAACTACTCCGACTAGCAAACCACCGCTCCACGACAGTGAAAGACTAGTCACAGCGGAACACCTTGTCAGGAAGAGAAGGTAACAAGAAGAAGTTTAGCTTAAGAATAGCAGATATACTTTTTTTTTTTTTTTTTGAGCTAATCACGATTTTTTATTGTTCTCAATTGACCGTCTTTGAGGTCTGGTTCCTTTTTCTGCTTGAACCAGGGGCCTCTTCAGCACTTCCGCCCACTGTCCTCTGCAACGCACTGCTCCTCAGGTCCTGAACACTGTCCCCCGGAATCGCTTTTCCTGGGTGGTAGCGGATCCTGGGTTCTAGGGGGTCCTACACGCACGCACGCTCACACACATACACAGTTACACACACGCCTACATGCTACATGCATATGTTACGGTCAATGTGATAAATTGGTGATTGTATATAATTACCGGTGATCATACACAATCACCAATAAACTTGATAAATGTGATCAGTTAGTCAATATTTATCACATTTACCGGTTTATTTATACAATCCCCGACTCGTGATGGGGAATGTTTTAAATTTGTATAATTTTCTAGAGTAACGAGGGTTTAATTCCAAAAAAAAAAAGAAACTAGTATGTTGTGGCTATTACGAAACTTTCTTCTATATTTTTCTTTTTTTTTTTTCTGATTCCTCCCCACGCTTGACGAGGAAGCAGTATTCCCAAAAAAAGCAAAATTACACATGCAAAAACTTGACGACCATCCCAATGTCTGAATTATTACAAAAGCAAAGCAAAGAGCGAAAATTGAAAGTTATTTTAAAAGCCTTGCTTGGATCAATTACAAATATTTTATTCGTTAACAAACATAAGATGGCAACAGTTAAAATTTTTAAATCATTGAGATAATATTTCCGATCATTTCCATACAATTAAAATCACGAGAAATACGTTAACGACAATCTATTACGATTTATCTTTCTTATTGTTGCATTAATAAAACTATTTTTATTCGCAAAAAAAAAAATTAACTCTAATTTGAATTCCGAAACTTTGAATCCAAATTATGTTTTTCGCAATCACGAGTTGCGATAAGACTCTACTGGTTAGAGTTATTGTTTCTAGAAATGGCTCCCCTGCCCAAGCATGTCCCTCCTCCTGGGTGCTTACGTGTATATAGTTGTGTGCGTGTGTGTAGGCTTACGAAGTGTGCACGTAGGCGTGTGTATGTGTGTAAAGGCGTGCGCGCGTAGGCGACTGTGTATGAGCATGCGTGTGTAGGACATGGACGCCACCGCCCAGCAAAAGTGGATTCCGGGGGACAGTGGTCAGGAGCAGCCGCGCCGCCGCCGGTGGACGATGGTGCTGCAGGCCTGGTCCAAGCTGAAAAAGGAACCGGAACATCAAGGACTGTCAAGTGAGAACAATAAGCAATCGTGATTGCTCAACAAGGACTGTCAAGTGAGAACAATAAGCAATCGTGATTGCTCAAAAAAAATCAACACCTCTTGGAGCGATTGGCGTCAAAATTGAACCAAAGCCTGTTTACATATGGATTCACATATATTCCAAATTTCAACCAGAACGTAGCATTACTTCTTGAGATAGGGCACTCAAAATGGAAAAAAAGAACGGACGATTGCGCTACCCCCTTTTCAGCTGTTGACACCAAAATAAAATCAGCTTTTATACCCACTAAGGGCTACTTGCCGATAAATTTTTCTTTCATTCCGTTCAATATTTCTTGAGATACAGCAGTCACAATTGACGACAAAAAACGTTCTATAGCTCAACCCCCGTTTGAGTTATTGACACCAAAATTGAATCAGCACCTGTTCTTTTAATGGCAACATATGGACCAAATTTTGTTTGATTCCTTCAGTTACTTCCTGAGGAATAGCAAGCACGCGTAACTCAAAAAACGTCCCATTGCTCCACCCCCTTGGAGGAATTTGAGCCAAAAAACAATGGGCACAAGTTCACATAGGTGCACATATGTGTACCAAATTTCGTTCGATTTCATGCGGTAGTTTTTGCTGTAGATCGGCCACAAAAAACTGGTCACACACAGACAGACAGACAAACATTTTCCAAAAATAGTCGAAATGGACTCAGCACACCTCAAAACGTTCGAATCCGTCAAAATTCGAAACTTTGCAAGAATCCAATACTTTCTTCTATATATTAGATATAGAAGAAAGTAAAAATATTTTCAACACTAAAATTACTTTTACAGTTAAAACAAGGTTTGATATCTATCAAAGCTGACAAAAATATGTCAATCAAAAAAAGTAATAAAATTGGTTTTCCTTTGCTTTACTTTAATTAAATATCTTAGAACAAAAAAATTAGATAATAATGTAATCGAAAGCGTCACTACGGGAGGGGAAGGATGGAGCGGTCCACTTCAGGTTGCTCCTGATAAATTTCTCCAAATAAAACTTAAATTGCTTAATATATGGAATTTTAAAGAAAATTAGTTACGTTATTGTGGGGGAAATTTATTAAATGCGTTTATAATTTCACTTGTCTCTTAATGTTAATTTTCGATTTACCACAGAAATTGAAATTAATTTCTGACAATTAAATGAACCTCAAGTTTGGATAAACATTCTTTTTTTTGAGCGTTCAAATTGGGGGGGGGGGAGGGGCGTACTACAAATTGCCGCCCCGGTTGACATAATCACCATTAAACCAAGTAACAGGTTCCAATTTACTGCTTTTTTTTTCTCTAAATCGCCGACTCGTAATGGAGCATTTAATAAATTCGGATAATTTTTCTGAATAAGGTCTTAATTCCAAAGAAGGAAAATTTTCTTAAACTTCTCTGAAAATGCTTAGTTAGGAATTAGAAAAACGTCGTGATGGCTGTTAAAAAATACAGTAATATTTCGAACCAAATAAATGAGTAAAAGTAACACTCTTTTACATTATTTTCATTAGATATTTTATAAAACACACTTTATATGCGTACAATATATATTGCAAACAAAATTGAAACTGCTTTGGTAATATTACTTACTAGTGGTACCCGCACGGCTTTGCCCGTAATAGTATAATTAAAACATCTTTTGGTTCGTCTGTATATTTACAAATAATGTATGGTGAATCTTCTCGCCAATTGGCTTGTACCCATAATACGGTTCCACGTTATGATAATTTCGTATCTCGTCAATTGGCTTGTGCCCATGTTACGGTTCCACGTTATGATAATTTCGCAATTTACTCGTCCATCTTATAATATTTTCGTTCTTAAAATTGGAATAGGAAAAGAACCACAACGAATTTTCGAAAAATCGCTTCGAGGTGCACACCCCCATGCTACAAACTAACTTTGTGCCAAATTTCATGAAAATCGGCCGAACGGTCTAGGCGCTATGCGCGTCACAGAGATCCAGACATCCAGACATGCTACAGACATCCTCCGGATAGAGAGACTTTCAGCTTTATTATTAGTAAAGATAAAGATGTATCTTTTCTTAAGTGTTCGTTTAATATTCTGTTTCTGACACCATGACGTATTGATAAATGTGCTTCATATGTTACGGTAAACATTTCTCAAAATACAAGTAAAATCTAACATTGTAGCTGTCTTCTTTACGGGATAGATTAGTTTTTCAACATTGACAAAACTGTCATTACGTCATATCTTTTTAGTCAACAATACCCTTCGGAAGTTCTTCCACATTTTTTTTTTCCCCCACGAATTTTATTTTTACTATAATTCACCGCTTTTAACGAATCTTTCTTTACTTTTCTTTCGTCAACAAAGACCTGTGTACTTTGAATTCATAACAGCTACTAAAACTTGAAATTAAAACTCTAAAGCATATCGACCATTATTAGAAATTCTATAAAAGAGAGAAAGCAAACATCCCGAAAAAAAAGGTCTGCCAACACGACATCAGAAATACAGTTGAACAAGTATGCGATCCAGGTTATACGAATTAAGAAAAGTACTGTTCAAACGAAATAACCAAAAAATTGAGTCAAGGTAAGGGAGACCGGGGCAAGATGACGAGTCGGGCAAGATGACGAATGTCTTAATTTTTCCGTTTTCCACTAGAAACAGCATCAATTGGATACTACTGGCTCTCCTATCGGCTGTTCGTTCAGCAATAATTTAAAGACTCTGAAATTGTCATATTTGTGTTAGTTCTGAAGCTCTGATTATTTACTGCTGCTCCGTTATAACTTTCATGCATGTGTAAATAAGCTCTGCTAAAGATATAGAAATGATAGATCGTTTTTCTTTAGTATTTATGAGTAACTTAGTATATATACTGCCTATTGCCATGAATAAACGTTAATTGATCGCCTTTCTTTATGGCAATGAAGACGAATCTTTTCAAACAGGCAGTCCGGGGCAAGATGACGGGCCGAAACACGGGGCAAGATGACATTACTTCTTCTGTACAAGTCCTGCTTGTAAAGAAGAATATTGTGGCCCTCCAGCAGAAGAATGGTGGCGAGTGCCAAGAGTGGTGGCGCGAAGAATGTTCTAATTATGAAAATGGCATTTTTATTTGTGACTATTGCTAGCTGCACAATTAAATACTTCAACATTACTTTTCAATTCATTACGCTTAATTTGATGCTTTGTAAGATGCAAAAACACAGTAAAAATTTGTTAAACTTTGTAATATATTCAAAAATTAAATTGTGTTCAACCTTTTTCAGTGTTGTCATCTTGCCCCAGTACTGGGGTAAGATAACGATTTGTTTAGGTTATGAAAATATAAAAATATCCGTCATTTATTTCATTTGAAAAATTAAATGGTACTATATTTAATACTACAAAGGGCCTCTCTAACAGCTCATGTAAAGGAAATTTTATTATCCTTAAAAATAAATTAATAAACAACAAAAATTGTTAGCATAGTCATCTTGCCCCGGTCTCCCCTACATAAAATAACTACTGTAAGCAGTAAAAATTGTGTTTTTAATTCAAAAGAATAAAACATAAAACTGAAGAGAAAATTGCCTACAAAGATTTATTACGCTAAATCGTATTTTATTTATATAGTGTACATTTAAATCTCTATTCGGATTAACCAAAATCCATTTTAATAGGGTTTGGATTAGTGAGGAGTAAATGAATTGAAATTAAAATCCTACTAAACATGGTCAATAAATGCGCTGACGCAAACAAGTGCATCGACATCAAGCCCTCGTCGCTTAGAGGTACTATACGTCATAGAAAAAGCCAAGTAGCTAAGCAAACTGAACGAATTTTGGGTAAGTATTGAAGTATCGACTTTTATTACATTCTCCATTACGAGTCGGGGATTGTGTACGGTAAATGTGATAAATATGGCTGAATATTCAATAATTCATCACATTTACCAACCTTAGTGGGGGTTGTGAACAATCACCGGGGAATGTACAAAATCACCGGATTTATCACATTTACCGTAACACACACACACGCCTACTTGCATGTACACAGGTTTACACACACACACACACACAACTATACACATGTAACCACTCAGGAGGTGGGTTTCTAGAAACGGCACCTGTCCTCCCCCCCCCCCACGCTTGGGGGGACAGGTGCCGTTTCTAGAAACAATAACCTCAATGAGTAGGGTCCTGTCGCAACTCGTGATTGCGAAACACATAATTTGAATTCAAAATTTCAGAATTCAAATTAATTTTCCTTTTTTCTTCTTGGTGTGAGTATTTTGATCACGGCGCCAGTTCTGGAGGGTTACAGTTAGAGAACGTCTTTTTTATGTAGGTAACTCCAACAGATTCTACCCGAGTATTCTAGCATTGAAACAATAAAAAATAAATACTGCTTTCGATTCCTCATTTCTCTTCCTTCATACACATTTCTTGTGGGTTATAACACAAAATAGGAAAAGTGGAATTCGATGCAGAAGACTAATTCTTCGAATGAAACAACTTGACCGAGATTGACACCAATTCAAATGATACTACCTGCGTTTAAGAATTGATGGGCGTGCTGAAAAAAATGGAGGTAGCTCCAAATTTTCGAGGGGATCTTTTATTTTCCATGAAAAATATTTCCTTTTGAATTATTATTAAACACAGTATAAGCTTTCACAAAATGGTTGTATTATTCCACTTTCAACTTGTCAACTAGTTTTCCCAAATTCAAATGACAAAAGAAAATAATAATAAATCAATCGTTTTGGCAAAAATCAACGACAGCGACCGTTCGGATACGAGACATCCAAACACACCCCCCACTGCCAACATTATTGAAGATAGCCAAAATTTTCGTTTGAAAAGGACATCAACTCCGTAAATTTTCATCTAATAGCTTTTGAACGCCCCACAGCAATTCTTGTCAAAAATTTGGCATTTTGAACTATAATTTCGGAAACTTACCAAAGTAACCAACCTAACTTCAGCCCTCCTAAAAAATTACAAAAATCGTCTAAAATTTCGTTTTAGTACTTCAATTTTGGAAACTTTCCTGCGGAGAGACCCGGAACCCCATCCCTTTCTCTCATTTAAGACTTCGAGAGCGAAAAATTTCCTCGGAAGATTTCCAAAACATTCTTTCCTCCTCCAGAGTCATCAAAAATGGCCTACAAATACCATATTAAAATATAAAAATTTCGAAAAGTTTTTAGTGGAGAACCATTCTAACTCCACATCATTAAACACGATCTTTCATTTTAAGGGCCTCAATTTCACATTTTTTTTCGAGAAAGCCGTCCTAACTGTAGTCCTTTACCCACATTATTTTACAAACGTCTAAAATGTCGTTTCCAGGTCGTCATTTTTTTAAAACTTTGTGGAAGAGCCTCCCCTTCTCCTGCCCACTAAAACCCTCTTACAGCTTTATAAAAGGTCTTCATCGATTTCGGAAAATTTCCAGGAAAGAGTACCCAATCTCCATCCCTTATCCTTTCAAGTTGTCCAAGATAGCCTTAAATTAGGTTTTTTAACCGACTTCAAAAAGGAGGCGGTTATCAGTTCATACCGTATGTATGTTTTTTTTTTTTTTTTTGTTTGTCCACTCATAGCGTCTCACCTAGTGAACGGATTTTGATGATTCTTTTTTTAATAGATAGAGGATGGCTCAACTTAGGTCCCATTACTTTGTTTGACCATATTTGTTCTTTAGAAAAAAAAGTTATGGGCAAAAAACAGTAAATTTCCCTATTAAATGATTAAAATGATATTGTAGCGAAGTTCGCATTTTTCATCCGTGTATAACGGTGGCTCAGTGGTAGAATTCTCGTCTCCCACACGAGCAACCCGGGGTTCAAATCCCGACTAGGACAAAGTGAATTTTACTAAATTTTCGTTTCTACTGTTTCCCCGAATTTTCTCGAATGTTCTATTAATTTCTGTATCTTTTTCAAGTCTGGAAAGTTCCAGCACTTTTTCAAGTTGTATATAAGGAGATGTAACGTTCATTCGTGGTTCTGAATAAAGATCTCGAGTTGAGACTAACGAGTATTCGCTTCATTTGGCTTTCACATTGTCTTCGCTATCTTCATCTACGCGACAATATGAAACTCATTGTTATAAAAGTTTGGTGCCATATAACAGTAAAATTAATAGTAATTGTAATGATGATTTTGAATAAAGGCTTTTCTAAAGCAATACAGTGATAAAGAGCCGCACTTCTTACTAGGTAACTTCTTACTTTTACTGAAATATCTACATTTACACTAAAAAGAATGAAATAAAAAATTTTGAAAAAAAATAGAACCGACTTCAAAATTGCTCTAAAAAGTGAAAAATAATTTTATTCTTTAAACACCATCGATAATACTTTTAAACATAATTTTTGAAGTTGGCGCAAAAACAAAAAGTAAAATCCATTGTAACCATGCTTCGTTCATATTTTTATCAAAAAATCATCCAAACTTAGGAACGAAACATTTATGTCGTTACTCAAATATGCTGTCATCAATGCGTACTGTATGTGGTAGTGAAGAAACTGGACCTAGTTAAATTTATACTTGTAGTTGAGTTATGGGCTGTGAATGATTTTATCGATCGTTTTTGCGCCAACTTCAAAATTATGTTTAAAAGTATTATCGATGGTGTTTAAAGAATAAAATTATTTTTCACTTTTTAGAGCAATTTTGAAGTCGGTTCTATTTTTTTTTTTCAAAATTTTTTATTCAATAAAAACTAACGCGAGAAGAACCCGCGTCATTAAAGGTCGTCTAAAACTTTGCATTTAGGACCTCAAATTTGACATTCATAAAGACATTAATCTAAAAGAGGAAGTTTTAAATGATTTCACGTAAAAACCATAAAAAATGAATAAATATTCAAGCAAAATGAGTGATAAATGTACTGTGCTTTCCCCCACATTCTTAATTTTAAATTCATAGTGATACCAATGCGAATTATTATTTTTAAACGAGTGTATTAAATATAATTAATATATGGAATATTTTGGCATTATAGATAAATGAGAAAGAAAGCAACAATTTTCGATTTCGAAAACCTTTCTCAGAAAAATTTTCTGGCAGCGCCACTCTGACTGTAACCGGCCAATAATTTTTTACTCTGCAAAATTTTTCTGACGATTTGGAGAGTTAGGAGAAAATGTTGCAACGTCAAGATTTCTTTTTAAAATTGTTTTTTAAATCAAGCCTAATGTTCCTTCTCGTTCAATGTTATTGTGTGTAAGATATGTGAGCATAATCGTATTTTATCATTCGGTAAAATTGGAATTTCATTCGGCGAATTGAGAACCCCCCCCCCCCCCCCCTTCATCAAATTTTATTTCAGAGAGCCCAGCTAAGGAGTCGTGCACAAACGATGTCACTCTTGAAAGGGGGAGAGGACCTTTCGTGAAATTGTGACAGTTGTTGACAAGGGGGGAGTAAGTGAAGTGTTGTGACAAAGGGGGAGGGGTTAAATATATTGAACAAATAAAATGTCACCATTCATGGGAAGCCCTTTATATAAAAATTTCCGATTCATAAGTGAACTTGGAATAACAACACCAAGGGAGAATTTTATTTAAATACACAATAACAGAAATATTTTAGCCAACACAAAAATAAATGCAATCAGAAATGGATATCATTTTTTCTGCTTTGTAATACTGAGATTCTGCAACTTAAAGCTATGTATTTTCAATCCGTATATTATTAACTTTCGCTAGTGCGAGAAATTGGAGGATTCTGCGGGGAACCAGTAGCGTATGAAACCTGCAAAGCAACAAAAAAGGAGACATGAATTAATGAAATACAATAATTGAAATACAGTATATAACAAAAAGTATTGGGACAATTTCAAAAATTCATATTTTTACGGATTACTCAAGAAATATCAGACTAATTGCTCTATAATTTTTCTTACATAAAAGGTGTACGCCAACTGTCATTTTCCAATAAAAATTGAATCTATTATTCATTTAGGGGACCAGCAACAAATTGAGCAAACAAGAAAGGTTTTTTATCATCTTTCATTGTAAATTTTAGGGGCACTAAAATCGGGTACATTTCTTCCCTTTCTTGAAAGCTTCTACATAAAGAATGTGCAGATTTTTTTGTGAGAGGGGCACCAAATTTTACCAGAAACTGGGTTTTCTGAAAAGTACAATTCAATCTTTTTGGTTGGAAAGATTCCCCCCATTTGGAGCATTTTGATTGGTAGAGTTCGGCGCTTTTGTGCGCCGCGCGACCTCGGACATAGGGACGGCGCGGCCCTGACTGAAATATGCTTTATTTCATAAATGTTACGGTGATTTGAATGCAAAAACGTTTTTGAACATTAGAATATGTTTTAGGTACGCAGAATAATACCTCAAACCAATTGAATTATTGAATATATGTCAGGAAGATGGACTTACGCAAGAATTTTTAACCTCGTTATGTAAGTCCTTTCTCAAGACCTTGTCGCATTCTATCCTTCGACATGAATTTAGTTCAAATGGACAAGCAATCAATGAGTGATTATGAAAAAAAAAAAGTCAAATTTAGGATTATTCTTCTGTTGTTACCTGTTTCCCCACATAGCATTTTTTGCTTGCAGCAAACTTGCAACAAATTTGCTTTGCAATTCTGCAAACTTGCATCAAATTGGATGAGACAAGTCTGCAAGTCAGATGCAAACGAGATGCAAGCTTATGCAAGCCTTGCTTTCCCCACGAAGTGAACTTGCAGCAAGTTTGTCTTGCAAGTCTTATCAAGTTTGCTGCAAGTTCGTTGCAAACCAGTAGGAAAGTCATTTTTGTGGTATCAAACTTGCTGCAAGTTCAAAGCAACTGAAGCTTTGCTGTGACAAGTTTGCTTCAAACTGAGCTTTGTCGTATCAAATTTGCTACCAGTTCATTTCAAAGTTGCATAGCATTTTTTTGCTTGCAGCAAACTTGCTTTGCAATTCTGCAAACTTGCATCAAAATGGATGCGACAAGTCTGCAAGTCTGATGCAAGCCTTGTAGTCCCCACGAACTGAACTTGCAGCAAGTTTGTCCTGTAAGTCATATCAAACTGTTGCAGGTTCATTGCAAATTTGCTTAGGTGCATCAAATTCTGAAAATTTTCTGCAAACTAATAGAAAAGTTTATTGTACCAAATTTTCCACAAATTAGTGAATAAGTAGCCATTTTTTTTTGACAAAATGTATTGTGAACCCACTGCAAGCTAGAACATACTTTTTTTGTATTCATTGCAGAAATATTTTTAATGGAACAAACTTTATTGTATTAAAAATTTGAATTTATAAAACTACACTCCTTTGAAAAAAATCAGGTCTCAAAATTAGTAGTATTTCTAGATTTTAGTTTTAGCAATAACTGTAGAAAAATATTTTACACTATAAAAATATAATTAAATTAAACAATGAGTATTTGTTATGCACCCAAGAGAAGTTTGTAATAGTTTGCAATAAGTTAACAGTACCTTTGATCTGATTCACGAAAATTTGATACAACAAAACTTTTGTTTTCAGAAAATTTGCAGAAATTATAACGCAAAGCTAAAAAACTGCTAATTTTATAAAAGTTTTTCTCTAAACAAATTCTTACTTGTTTTTTAATAAAGGATTAAAACCTTTTCAAAATTTTATATCCCAATTTACACAATGTAATACAGTAAAACCTGTGAAGTTGACCACCTGTCTAAGTTGACCGCTTTTTTCAGGCACGGAATTGGCCCTTATCGTATAAATCTACCTTTGTAAGTTGACACTTGTTTAAGTTGACAACTAAAGTAATGCACCACAGGTGGTCAACTTATACAGGTTTCACTGTACTAGCTTTGTTTACCAATTAAAATTTGAATAGGGCATTTCATTTTTCTTTAACAAAAATTCTCATGCATTCACCGAATGCTGTAAATACAATGTTAATTATATACAGGTAAATGTAAATTTAAACCCAATTTGAAGTAAATTTGAAGACTTTTTTTTTACTTTATTATTTACTATGTAGGATCTGATTCAGGCGTAAAACGTTTGCTAATGTGTGATCATACATTCATCTAATTTTACGAAGAACAGTTGATTATCAAGCAGATGAACACAAAACATCCCAAATTCAATGAACATTATATTATTATTAAATAAATTAATTTGTTTTTGGATATTGAACTGGCATTTAGTTCACGGTCACATAGCGACCTTCTAACAAATTTGAGCACAGGAAGTAAGGTATAGGTCTAATTGTACTGAATAACATTGAATTGATACAGTAGACTTCTCCAGAAATGTTAATTTTTGCTATTATTTTAATAAAATATACTTGTTAAAATGTACAATTCAAACCAAATTATATGGAGAATAAATTACTAGTAAATTATTTTTTGGACGTTTTTTTTCTATGATATAAATATATGGCACAAGCATCAATTAAATAAACTTTTACTCTACGGAGACTTTTCAGTTTTGTGGTAACCCTATTATCAGCAAACACAAAATAAATATAAAAAGACAGTTATAATAAATCAATACAGACTGTTTATTAACAATAATTACAAACAAATTGTCCAACAGTATTTACAGAATATTATAATACATCGATTCTTCACACTTTTCTTCCTGTCTTTGTGACCTAAAATAAAAAAAAAAGCATTGTAAAAAAATTATAAGTTTTACTTTCATTAAAGAATTCTGCTAACAGTAGTCTTAAAGACAGGCATAAACTATAGTTCCCCAGTTATGAACCCTACTCGCATTAAAGGGGCTACTTGAAAACCACCAATTGCTAATGTTAACTTAAAGAGAAATATATTTTTAATGTTATATTTGCATTTATTTTCAAATCTTTTTTCAATGGAGGGCTTTTGTTACCACACAATTTTTGTTTTTTATACTTCTATTAAAAATGAAGAAGAATCTTTGCTGGTAAGTTATTACTTTTGGAGACGTTTTCACTTTTGAAACATGTTTTAAAAGAAAAATTAGCCCTGTATTCTCAAAACTATTTAATGCAAAACTGAAATGCAGCACTGAAATGCAAACTAGACCCGTTAAAACATTATGGTCCTGTGGCATTAACATAAGCGATCATTTTTACAAAATCAGGAACTGATTTACAGATCCCCAAAGTCTGGGCGCAAAGCAGATTAAGCCTTCTAATAGAATGAACAAGTCTCAGCTAATATGAATAGTTTAAAATCCCAGTACCAAAATATAATTTTTCAGATGATAGCAAATATAAACAGTGCGAAGCTTCTTTTAGAAGTACATCATATGAAGCAGTGAGAAGCAAAGGGATGTAAGTGGACATATGCAAGTTTTGAATAAAATGACTTTAAAGATAACGTCCTAAGTGGACTAACATTGATTTTTTTTAAAGTCATGCTGTACAGAAGCACCTTCCAGGGTTAGGGTTGCCAACCTTGGAGAAACAATTTGACAAGCATCTGTAGCAGGGTTGGCAAGATTTTGGACACAACAGTAAAAACCACGGTTTTTACCGTCCTGTCCAAAACTACATTTTTTGAGAAACTATTTTGTGAGAAAACATCAAAAACAGAACAAAATGCATCAAAGTTGTGGTTTATATTGAATATTCATTCAATGGTGAACATTCAAGTATAAAAATATATGTAACTGAATGATACAGCTAATTCTAATCTAGTTACATAGAAGTTGAATTCATCATTAAACATTCCAAATTGTACACATTTTTTTTTTTGTTTCATAATAGTAACCAAACTTTTTGGCATTTATGCACATGTGCAAAAGAAAGTGTTCAAAATATAGTTAAATAATTGACTGAAATGCAATAAATAGCTACAGAATGTATATTATATTAAAATATGAATTTAAAAAAAATGCACAAGTTTTAAAATTTTAGTGAATGTATTTAATCAATTTATTATTCTTTAATCTATCGTAGAAAAAATGTTAAAATATCATGTAAAATTTAAATGCAAAACCATTAAAAAAAATATTTTTTTTCCACCAAAAAATTACATTTAATAACATTTTTCTCAGTTATAAATGGAACTGAAACTAGTTGTCTTGGTAGTGCAGTGAATTTCTTTTCATAACTCTACAAACTGTTACATAAGAAAGTTTTTACATAATAGAGTTATTGGCAATTTGTTTAAGTAAGATATTTATTAATGAACCTTTCAGAGAAAATACAAATACTCATTAATTAAAACTTATTATTATTTATGCATGATCAATATTGCAGTAAATATGAGTTGATTTGATTACACTTTTAGCTTTAGCATACTTTGACAGATTAGTGTATTTTTGGACGGTAAAAACCGCTTGTTCTGTCTGAAACCAGTTTTAGACAGTCCAAAACTCAACCCTGATCTGTGGTGAATTTGAGGAGCAGCTCGGTATTTTGCATAAAATTCAAAAAACTTACCTTAAATTTTTAAAAAACACTTATCTAAAATTATTTTTGAGCTATAATAATGATTTTAAACACTTGAATAAAAATAATTATTTTTTACTTAATAAGACAGTTTTAAGCACTATGTCATGCCTCATGCTTTTGAATGCTCGACTGTGAAAAGCGGAGCCAAATAACTTTTTTTGCAGAGCTACGGAGTTTTGCAATCTCACTGCCTCATATGGAAGTTCAAAATTTAATTCAGCTAAAGTATGAAAACAATAATAAAAATTATGCATGAAAGAACCTAACTAAACACCAAGTACCTAACAAAACACCTAAGAGAATTACTAAAAGAAGGTATCAGCAAGCTTAAAAAATACTGAATATTTCACGTTTGTTGAAAATCTTTGATCGAAAGAAGACATACTTTGTTTTAAGTAAAATTTAGAAATGATAGTTTAATAGCATAATCCAGCCTTCACATTCCCCATAAATAATGAAAAAAAATTAATTTGGTGAGTTTTCCTCAAAGCAAAAATCCTGACTTTTCAACACCTACTTGTAGCATTCCCCACACAAATTGTAGGATTTATTACTTCCAAACAAGCTTAGGTTTGTAAACATGACGGAAATACAATACCGGTTTAAACTAAAAAACTCCAATCGTTCAAATTTGCTTGCGAACAAAAGCTTACTGAAAAAATATACAAATTAAAAACTTGCAATAGCTGTCATAAATCCTGCTGAAATTTTAAATGGGTAATTGGTTGGTCTAAACTTGACAGGAAGTAAAATGAAATGACAAGTTTAAAATCTGATTTTCAATGCATACTCAAAAATTTTTGTGTTTTCCCCCCTTTTCTTTAAAAATTCAAGCTAGCATATATATTTGATATAGCCAAAATGCATTAATTTAGCTTACATTCTAAATGCGATGTATATATAAGATTTTCAAAAAGAGGTAACCTCATATACAAGTGCATGATATTCTTTTTTAATGTTATTTTCACAATCATTTACTATCTAGTCAGTCCAATTAACTTAAAAGTATTTATAATTAATGCACTTATTTAAAAAAAAAACAATCATTTTTACCTTGATGTGTTTTTTGCCAAACATTAAATACATTTAAGTATTATCTATGCACACCTATTTGACCCCTAAAAGTAAATTGAAAATGAATATTTACCTTGAAAGCAAATAAGAGTGGAATAATTATTCTGCTGCTGAATGCTTTATATAAAGCCATTCAATAAAACTTGGGAAATATGATAGGTTGCGGTTACTAAGATATGGTAAACATTTTTGACTAGAGGTGCAAGAGTTTACACTGTGAAAGATTGTTACTAATCAAAAACCTGACAACCCAGCTTTAAAAAATCCTATTTATGAAGTTTATTAATGAAAATAAAAATGTTGTACTCAAAAACTCACATTATTTCTTGATGCCAGCAGCCATATATCCTTATACACCCTTTGACAAGCAGCTATAAAAAAAAAAAACACATAAGAATAAACAACAGGACATGCTATATTTGCTAATACATTTAACCATAGCTCAAAGTAAAGTCAACAAACAAGAATACTATTTTGAAATTGTCGACTAAAATTATTTTATGGAAATATAACTAGTTTTAAAATTGGAGACAAATGTTATTAATGGAGCTAATATTTTGAATAATAAAAACAAGTTATTGCTAGAAGCTAAACTAAGTTACAGTTAAGCTACATATTCAATTTAATTTGAATTCCGAAATAAAGCCATATATTAAACATCTGAAATCATCTGACAATCCACAGGCAAAAAAGAAATTATTCAAGCAAACTTTGTTTCGATAAAGGTAAAAAATCCAACAATAATTATCAGAAAAATCATTCTGCACAGGTATATTTCAAGCCTCGTGTTAAACACAAAAGTTATGTCTTTCCTTTTTTTTGGTATAGAGATCTCAAAGAAATGTTTTTAAATTTTAAACCATTTCTTTAAAACAGCTTCTCAAAATAGTTAACAATAATCAGTGCAAATGTAAATCATGCTGTGCAACAAACATGTCTAGAAAGATGGCATGAAATTTACAGAGCTCATAGAACATTTTCAGTGTCGAAAAATAGGATATTTTTTTAAAAAGGAGGAAAAAGTAGAATTAATACTTCATTACAAAAGCAAGAACAAAATCAAAACAATTAAAAAGTGAACACATAAATATGTCATTATATGTGCACTGCATCTTACTTGAAGTTTTACCATGAGAAAAGTATATACATTTACAAAAATCAGAATGCCCCAAAAGGAGGTATTAGTCAAAAGGTATCAGCAAATTTTAGCTGATGATTTGGCAAATCTGGAGATAAAAATTGCAAGTTTTTAAATATCCAAATATTCTTTTCCATTGGTTGTAAGGGGAAAAGGGACACATGGGAACAATTTTTTACATTTCTTTTTTTTTTTTTTCAAAAAAATATTATCAATTTCGCAACACCAAAATATCTCCAAGATTAAATAGGTAGCCTTTTCTTTGTGTCATGAACTTTTTAAAAAATATATTTAATTGCTTACATGTGCCCTTTTTGGGGAGAACATATAAACAGGCCTGGGACACATATGAACATGATAAAAAAAATGCAGGACATGCATCATATTTTAAAGAACAATATAACGATTTGCAATAATGAAGTTTGACTAAGCAATTTAAAATATGTTTTCCCAAGTAAAAGAAAATGGTGAAATTACATAAAACAGCTGCTCAAAGGAAGAAGTTTCGACCTGAGAAACATAAATCTGATTGTTCCAAATATTTGTCCAAGAGATCCGAGTACTGGGACCAGGGCTCGAGATACACGGTCGCCCGTTCGCCACTGGCGACCAAATATTTTTAACTGGCGACTATGTTTTCAGCTTTTCAGTTTATTTTTTTCCCCATGCTGTTTTTTTTTCTCCCCAGTCTGGTTTGTGTAATTAATTTGTATGTTAAACATGCTCTAAATGAACTTCATGAATTAGAATCTACTTCAGCCTCATTTGAAAATCACTTTAAAGACAGTTACATTGAATGGGAATTATTTAGGCATTCAACTAAGTAATGTTGATACCACAATATTTGAGACTGATAGGAAGAAAATAATCAATGGTGGAATAATTTATCTGCAGGAACGATATGTAGATGATGATACTGAACTGAAAAAAGCTACCTCGGTGTTCGACACCTTTACTTGGCCGATAGAAAATTTAGAAAATTTCGGGGAAACAGAAATCACAGTTCTTGCCAAGCACTTCCAAAAACATCTTTTCTCCCACAATGGAATTCCATATGAAATAAATCTGAATTCATTATAAAAGAATGGTACGAATTTAAAGAATGGTAAGAATTTAAAGTGTTGGGACAAGGATTAAAAATAGAAGAGTTGCAACAAAATATACTTTTGAATTACAAACGATTTCCTCATCTTAGCCACTTCTTTGAAATCAATGCTGTTCTACCAACTTCAACATTATCTTGTGAACGTGGTTTTAGTCACATGAACTTAATTAAAACAGATATGCGGTCCACAATGGAAGCATCAACACTGAAGGACCTTCTGATGGTTCACATGAATGGTCCTTCAATTCAAGACTTTAACCCGCAAAGAGCTATGGACAAATGGTTTTTCAAATCCACAAAATCAAGACATACACAAGGACATATGACAAAAAAAGCAGCAAACAAACCAATGACTGGAGGAAGAATTCAAGAGAAACTTAAAACTTGTTTGCATCTCCCATTTTTTTGCTTCATACATTTAATTCCCTGCCAATTTATGTCATTTCAAGTTGTAAGTACAGTGAAACCTGTGTAAGTTGACCACTTGCGGTGCAGTATTTTGGTGGTCAACTTAGACAGGTGGTCAACTTATAAAGGGGGTAATGATTTTTTTTTTTTTTTTGGAATTCTTGCACCATGACACCTTTTGTAATTCTTACAATTGACACCTACTCTTTCTGTTTAACTCACTTTCATTGTTTAGCATTACTTTGAAACAATAACTTAATATGTTATTCAAATATTTTTAGAGATTATTTTCCCAGAATGACGTATAATGTGTCGTGCAAATTTAAAATTTCAGTAAATTGATCAAAAAAAAGGCTTATTATTTATGAAAAGTTACTCATTTTATATTAATAGTTCCTAAAAATTTATAGCTAATCAAAAATTACAAATTTTTCACTTAACAACAGAAGAAAAACAAGTTTGGATAATAAAAGGGTTCTTAGTAGTTTTCCCATGTGGTTAAACTCAAAAGGAGGTTTAGTTATGCTGCTGTTTCATTTAGTTGGTAAAATGCTGGTCTGGCATCAGAAATATTCTTGGAAAGCTTTAAAAAAAATAATAATAATAAAAAAATAATTTGCTAAATAAAATTTTAAAAAATAAACCAAGTGGTCAACTTACAAAGGGTTTTTTACAATACTCCAATCCAAACTTGGTGTTCATTAGCGGTCAAGATAGACAGGTGGTCAAGATAGACAGGTGGTCAAGTTACAGAGGTTTTCCTTCATTATATAAGATAGGACTAATTCCGTTCCTGACAAAAGCGGTCAACATAGACAGGTGGTCAACTTACAAAGGTGGTCAACTTTACAAGTTTTACTGTATATGATTTTCATGTATTTTTTAAAGTAACAGAAATGTAGCTTAAAAATTGAAGACTTTGAAAGCGGGGAGGGGGGGGGGATTTTTTTGCTGGCTACCAGAATTTTCGGCTGGCTACTTTTTTTTTTTTTCAAAAACCTCGAACCCTGACTGGGACTGCTATTATTTGAGATTTTTTCCAAGATTAATGTTATGTAAAACATGCCATGTTCACAAGTCTCCCCCCCCCCCCAAGTGTAAATAACCATATTTCACCAGTCGGTAAAATTTGAAGTTCCTATCAGAAAACTGAGAGGGGTCCCTGATAACAATAATGGCAGTATTTTACTTCGTGCAAAATTTATACTGAATGAAATATACACCAATATTTTGAAAATTGGGATTGAAGACTGGTAAAGAAAACACATTCATTTGAAATGCTTATAATCAATATTTCACAAAAGATCATATATTTAATTTACTGCATTTTAATTTGATATAAAATATTCCTTCAATGAGAAGAACAAATAGTATATTCGTAGTTATTCTGTCGAGAAGTTTTTACAAAAAAAAGGTACGATTGATCCAGGGTGCAAGGCAGCCGTGAGCTAAGGCAAGCCACTTGTCGGTTTTATATCCGGGTCCCGTCTTCCCATTTAGCTTGTTAAAGTCTACTGCGATTCCAAGCTTCAAAGGACGGGTCGCTAGTTTCCGACTAAGCTGACATGGCCTCTCGTCGGCACTGCCAGGGTGGTAAAATGGATAAATTTACCAGGTATTCAGGAAAAGACTAAATAGGAATACAATTCGCAATGATATAACAAAATTATGAATTTTATTTAATATATAGATTGAAGCAAAACTAATGCTTTAGTGATACACTGAATATTCAGTTGGTATTCAGTACACTGCCTATTCAGCAGACAAACCGAATATTCAAAATACAAAAGAGTCTTAAAAGTTCTGGGTTCTGCTCTATTTGAGGTGCTTAATGTTTTTAGTTACATTTTTAGTTAGAATGAAATGATTTTCATTAACATCTGAAAATTTAAATATTTTGCTACGTTGTAATCCGAGGAGGCATGAGCCCCAACTACATCTGATTTTCGAGACTCTATGGTACCTTAAATAAGTTTAACAAGAGTAAAAGTTACAGTAGAATTTTAACAAATTTAAATATACAATAATAGGTCAAGGCTACAAAATTCTTAAAAAATTTAACATGCCCTGCTGGGTATGTTTGTCAAAAAAAAAAAAAATGTCGGAATAAAAATTTTAAATGCCCAGTTTTTTTTTCAATTTCATACTAATAAAAATATTTGAATTTGTCGTATAGCATTAATCAGATAAAAAATTACACCTGATTCAAGAACTGTTTCAATATAAAAAATAAAATAAAAGTCAAAATAAATAGTAGGGGAATACGAGGCAAAGCGAAATGGTTAAGATGACTGAGCTTTTTCAAAATGAACAAATAGGAAATTTGTTTTGAAAATTGCAATATATAAAGAAATAACATTACATATAAAATAAAACTTGCGTTAAAACATTATTTTTTATTATTGGCAGTAAAATTTACCCTTCGAGAAAAAGTAGATGTTTTTCCTGTTTTTTTTTTTTTTTCATGGGACAAAGTGAAAAATAAAATATTTTTTATTGGATTGTGAGAAATTTTTTCGAACAAAATAATGATCAAATAAATAATAATTCACTTAATGAAAAGATAATGAAACAATAAACTGATAAATAAATTATTTTATTAATTGATACAAAGAAAATAAATGAGTGAATAAAATAGAGAGTGAATAAAAAAATAAGTGAAAGAGTGAATTAATAAGTGAATTATTTAATTAAGGAAAAATTAGTTAATTGATGAATACGTAAGTGATTTGGTAAATGACTGAATAAGTAAACGAAATGAATTATTTCACTTTGACCTGCATGAAATTTTACTAATTATGAAAAATATTAAAAATACAAATGAGCTGAATATTAATTAAATAAATACTGCACAGAATATTCGGAGTTCCCAATTAATATTCCAAATGTTAATTACAAGAATTTTATGATTTAATAACACCAAAAATAATTTTCGACTTACAACAAACATTACAATTTTGGAAAATTGCTTGTATTATCATATGCTTTGATTTTCAGAGGTATTTTTTTCTTGACTGGAATAGATTATGTAGTATATCACCATAGTACAAAAAAATTCAAACTGTTACTTTGTAATATTATCACATTCCACTTAATTTTAATGTAAAAGAACATTCTCAGATGGTCAAATGTTAAGTTATCAGTTTTGCAAAATTGCAGATAAACAAAGCAGGGGTCTGGCCAGAGGATATTTGGGTCCGTTAACGGACCCTTCACAAAAATCCGATCAACCAAAACGGACCTTTCACAAAATTCCGATCAAACAAAACGGACCTTTCACAAAATCCCGATCAAACAAAACGGACCCTTCACAAAATTCTGATAAACAAGATCGGATCTGTCAAATTGTTTATTGAAAGAGCAAATCTGAAAGCAAAATAACGCATATTTCTGTGTATAAACCGATAATTTTTGGAACCTTTTTTTAAGTCAAATTAGAGGGATCAGCTTATACAAAATCGGCTAATTTTGAAAAAAAAAAAAAAAAATCGGCACTCTTGGAATGCTCCTGCAAGCGATAAATAATGGCTACTGCCAAATAAATATAAGGGTTGTTTGTTTTATCACAGCTAATTAGCAGCAGTGTTTTTGTAAACTTTTCTGAAAAGGCATTGGTAAGCACTTTTCTCCGCTCATGATTTAATAAACAATAATAATATATATCTGTGAAATGAACTTAGAACTGCAAAGGGATAGTAAGGGTGAGGAAAAAATATGATCGCTTCAGATAGTGTTACCAACTTCAAAATTATCACCACTTAGCGTCTGGCGTTGAACCTTTATAATGACTTGATTAGAAAATATTCTCATCATTTTGCCAGCTTGTCAATATTTGCGTTTTTACGGTGCGGTGCGATGTTTAATTGTTATTTTGGGAGAAAATTATATGGGTTTTGTTTTTTCGATGCTAACAAGGATGATTAACTTTAAATAAACTCTTTTAATTACCGTTTTTTTTTTCTTTAGATTTCTACATTTTGAAAAATGCAATCTTTTAACATCCGATATGAGAATCACATTTTGTTCTTTTTTCAAGCTAACTTCGCTTTATTAGGATTCAAATAAATGAAAAGTCTCTTTATTTCTGTTAGAACTCTCATTTTAAGTTTTTAAAGCAAAATTCCATTTTCTGTTATGAGTCAAAACTTAAAATGCTAAATAGATGGTTTATTTTATTTTATTTTTTGGGTCAACTGTGTCCACAGATATTAATGATATGTTTATTATAGGACTCTAAAATGCAATTTTAAAATAATTTTATCAAAAATATTTCTTTTACAAGCTGTTTTTATACTTTTGATGCCTTCACTTTGAGAGTTGCGATCTCTTTGCATCCGCTATGGGAATCCGATTTTTCGAATTTTTAATGATTATTACGCTTTGTTAAGAGGTAAACAATTGAAATATCTTTTTATTTTTGTTAAAATCACGGAATTTAGAAGTTTTAAACCAAATTCTGTGCTTTTTAAGAGTGCCTTGGGTCAAAAAGTTGAATGCTGAACCCTATTCTGAATTTTATTTTATTTATTTATATTTTTGTTACAATTATTTTAAGTACTGTACAGAAATATATCTAGTATAATTTAACATAATGTGGAATGGTAGATAAATATTGATGCTTGAAAGAGCGATGCCCCCCCCCCCCGCCAAATATCAGAAAAAAAAATCCAGAATGATTTTCTCGACGTAGAAGAGGAAAACACTCAACTTTAAGTTTAATTGATACAGTTTGTGCCATCCCTAAATTCTAATATTTTGTTTTAACAAAAAAAAAAAAAAAAATTTTTTTTTTGCGAAATTTTTTGATTTTTCACAAAATTAATTCATTTTTCACAAAATTATTTGATTTTTCACAAAAAACGGACCCTGTGAAAAATCCTGGACAGACCCCTGCAAAGTTTCCCCATTAACTATACTTATCGATTTGCTTTTGTCTTAGGAATGATTTTCATTTTATTTGTATGAAGTAATTTACTTTTAATTTAAAGAAAGGATTCAATATATGCCAACATAACTTTAAAAAAAAAAAGACTAAGGTACATTTGAGTTACAGTTTGAAACTTTATTTTGGCGTTTTAAGACATCGACAGTCGATCGAATTAAAACATGCGGTTTGATAAAAACTGTCAAATAAAACTTGCTACCAACTGTATTTAAGCCATCCTGTATGCATATATTCAAAATTATTCATAAACATCAAGTTTAAACGCTTAACATTGAGCTTGAAACATGTACTACGCTACAAAGAAATGCTTTGACGCGAATCGTAATAGTAAAAAAATATAAACACCAGTGCATTCTTCTGAATTACAATTTAAAGAAAATTGCATTTGAATAAATATTAAACTGCCAAATACCTTTTCTCTGTTGTTCCAACGTGCAGCTTACTTCGTCAATCCATCATGGCTCCCTGCTTCTTTTGCTTCTCCGTGTTTGGCGCCGGACCGTAGACTATGTACTACCGCGCATGCGCTGGGTGTCCGGATTGAAGCAAGTGTCCATCAAACAAGCGTTTGCAAGAGTAGTTTACGGTGGTGCCGCCCAACTTGCTGAAAGTCTGCCGCTAACCAGTCACGTCAAGTTTGACACAACAAGATAATATCAAGAAAAAATCAAACTTGTCGCAAGTGAGCATGCTATCTGGGTCAACACTTGAGGAAAAAGCAGCAATTAGTACATTGCATACAATGTACTAACAGCCCATTTATGGCATCGAGAGACTGCAGCTTCGTCCCTGTTATAGACACATCAGTCTGTAAGAACTGGAAGCAGATGTCATCTCATTGAAGCTGAGAGTTCCCACAAACTGGTAGCTAAATTAAATATTGCGCATCAGCGAAAGTCCAAGATTGAAAATTTGAACTGCACCATACTTCTGCAAACTCTCGCTGGTTTATAAAATTTACTTTAGCAACCAGTTTCCAGTTTGTTGGCACTCTCAACTTCGATGAGATGGCATTTGCTCCCAACTCGCCAACTCGGTAATTTTGTATTAGTCCTAGATTAACGGCTGTAACTTACTGGGAACTGATGCAACCTTTCTTTAACTGGTAATTCCTCATACTAAATTTGATTGACATAAAACAATCAAGAATTCGTTTAAAACCGCAGATTTTCAAAAGCCTCTGTCCTGAGACTCTTCCGAAAGACCTATTCGTTTGCAATTATTTACATGTAATAATTTTCGTTACTCACCATTTCTGTTGGAGCAACGCGATCTCCGTTTGCCTGTACTCCAAAAATGACGGCATAATTAGGCAAGTAGCTCCTAGAACTGAGAGCATAAGGATGATGAGCAAATTTATCGATGGAGTTATCACCCATGGGGGTCGTGCCGTTCCCCTGTAGCATCACACCAATCTAAAAATATATATATAAATAAAAAATCTGGCAAAATCATTTCTTTCGTAGCTACTTATATTAAAGCGATTCTTTACCCTCCAAAACTCGCATCAAAATAAGAACTCGCGCGTGAAAATGTTTCTCACCCCACCCCTTATCCTTAAATTCAATAAACTGCAGAGGACTTATTCATTTATTCAAGTCCATTTAGGTACATACCTGATTTTATATTTAAAGACATAAAATAAAGAAATGTTGCCTCTAACTCAAGGAGGAACAAAAGGACTATAACCTTTTACAGATGCGAGTGTCAATGGCACTAGGGATGTTGAAGACGTCCACCAGATGGAGGCACCTGTGTTCTCACGACGTGAAATTGAAAAGGAAGTTTAATGTAGTTGAGAGTGTCTGAGCCAAATAGGCACTAGAGATCTTTAACATGGGCGGCAATGGTTCTGCACTTCGGTTCTGATGTTCCTAAATTAAAGTTGTTTGAATCTTTGGTAATGGGAGGAGGGGTTCGGGTTCCCCGTTCCCTCCCCCGACACATTTTATAATTGAATTTCTAAAAACGCAAATGTAGATTACCTTCGGCTATTTTTCAGAGAGGGGGCTTCGGGGATTTCTCCCCTAGCAATATTCGAAAAACGCAGTTTTAGACAATTTCAGGTGATGGTAGAGGGAGGAGAGATTCGAGGGTCTCTCTAAAATCTTTTCGAAGTTGAAACTCCAAAAATTTTATTTTGACCGACCTGCGTTAGGGGAAACTTTTCAGGGACTGTCACTCCAAACATTTTCAAAGTTGAAATCAAAATTGAAGATAATTTTGAATGGTTTTGACGAGAGAGTGGGAGACTCTCCCCCGGGAAATTTTTAAAGCTTTCGCCTCAAAAACGCAGGTTTAGTATATCTTTTGTTATATTTGTGCACTAATCTGCTCTAATGGTTTTGCACTTCGAAAATCCACCAACTGACCACTTGGACAGTGGGTCTAAAACAGGCGACTATGGGGGAACGAGGTCCACTCTTACGACTAAGTCACCTAGCGAACCTTTTTGAAATGGGAACATTTGATCTCTTTTTCTTTCATCTGCAGTTGGCAGTTATAGTAGTAGTAAAACAAATTCGCCTAAATTGTATTTTGATAATCAAAACACTAGCTAAAACACGCATAAAAATTTCACTGCAATAATATGTGCCCATTTGTGTAAATTTTCTTTATAATAAAACTACGGCAATAGTATAGTGTAGCTCTGGAAACTTGCAGCTTGATCTTGGAGGCACTCATTTATGTTTGTGTTGAACGAGGAGAAAAATTCTTAAATCGGCACAACGTCATTAATCGTTATCAGTAACACAAAGTCGCATTTTCAAAATAAAGAAAAAGTACCGACTTTCCTCACCTTATTTTATTAAATGGAGTCGTCCAAGCTTCAGCCGATATTAAGTCAATTTATCAAAGTCATACTATAATTGGATTTAACAACAGGTCTGAGCTCGGTGTTTTCTGCCCTACCAGGCTGTGGCCGAATATTCGGGACTCTTCTCAGTTGACCAATGTTACAATTTGAAATAATTGTATACTTTATTAAACGTTGAAATCTCTAAACTAAATTGTCCTTACCTGTGATGTTCTTACATGATACGGGAAGTTTTTATTTGCTTTCGATGGCCTGGTGAGGATCTGAAAGAAATGTAGTGTAATTACGACTAAAGGAATAGTTTGAAATAGGACAATTCAAAGTTAGGAGAGATTTGTAAAAGAAAAAAATGTTTTCAAAAGTGAAACGCCGCAAAATAATTTTCGCATTACCTAGAACATGACCCCACTAGATGGCGCTGACGCTTAACGGGCCTTGACAATTGATGACTTTTCTGTGTTAAACTGATGCAGTTCATGCATCCACCAATCAATGTCAACGTTTCAAAGTTTGTTTATTTTTGATTGGACGTCGCCCATTTTGAACGCAAGAGGCGCTTATAGGAATCCCTGCATCCACCAATCAATGGCAACGCAATGGAAACAGGGGTTCCTTGTAACACCCTCCTTGTTGCCATGAGTTTCAGCAATTGTCAAGGCCTTTAAGAATTAAATGGGGCAATGCCTAGAAACTAGGTAAACTTACTTCACAGCTGTCGCAGATTTGGTACGAAGTCGGGGCTGTAAGTAGAGTATTTAATTGACAAAACTAGGTTAGAACTGCAATTGTTCAGGTAGAAATTTTCAATTCGAAATATAATAAGGGGACTTAAACTGTGCTCTTTAGCGTCGTTTAAGCTATAAAAGAACGACTGTAAAGACAATCCTTGCATCTGAAACTATTAAACGCAAAATATTGTTCTTATATGGTTAAACATTGAGGTTTGCGAAGAGCGAGATGAAAATGAAGATCCATTTTGAGTTATTTTATAGGTTGTACGTGAGTTCTTTAAAACACGTTGTTGTGTGGACATTATAGAGCAAGAGCCCATGAGTGTCAGACCTACGTCATTAGTATAAAGGCTCAAAAATTTTCTGCGTAAGCACATCACAGTAATAAAGTGTGTCCCAAAAGTTTGGAGACAACAAGGTTTTCACGTTTTACAAGTTAAAAAGAGAAGTAATGAATTCAAGACAATTTAGAATCATAAAAAAATATCAGTACAATATTAATACAGTCGGACCTCCATATATCGAAGTAGCAAATTTCCGGAAAAAAATTCGTTATATAGAAATTTCGATATATAGAAACGATCTTATTTTTCGTAAAACACTAAAATGAAAGCTAATTTTCGTGTATTGCAAAATTCGTGTATTTCAAAATTTCAATCGTGTATTTTTCGTGTTTTTTCAAAAGTTTAGAGACAACAAGGTTTTCACGTTTTACAAGTTAAAAAGAGAAGTAATGAATTCAAGACAATTTAGAATCATAAAAAAATATCAGTACAATATTAATACAGTCGGACCTCCATATATCGAAATAGCAAATTTCCGGAAAAAAATTCGATATATAGAAATTTCGATATATAGAAATTTCGATATATAGAAACGATCTTATTTTTCGTAAAACACTAAAATTAAAGCTAGTTTTCGTGTATAAAACCTAAATTCTAATTTATACGAGCATCGGATTAAATGAAAGTTAAAAAATAAAAGAAATTACATTTTTTGCGCCGTCATACATCTTCATTCTTCAGCAATTAATTTGATTCGCAACATTAAGGGGTTTCGTTTTGACAGTGTAATCGAGAGAAAAGTAAAAAATCAATCTACTTTTAACTTGAATGATTTTTACTGAAGCTAAAAAGACTAGGAATGATAATCAACAGACAAAGGGGATAACTTGAAACTGATTTTACAGTGCTACTGGTTACAACTTAGATTTGAAATAAACTTGAGGGAATTTAAGAACTCCAGAACGGAACAACGACCTATCTACACAGCCGTCAAACCCAGGTTCCTTATGAGTTTCGTAGCAACCTTTAGTGAGCATAATTTTCTCCCCTAATTTTTATTTTTCATGAGACAAACAGTCTGAAGTGGAAAAAAAAATCGACGAATGTCTCGAAAAAAATTTCGATGTATAGAGATTTTTTCGATGTATAGAAACAATTTTTCTGTGTATTGAACATAGAAATTTGCTGGGATTTCGATACATGGAAAATTTCGATATGTAGAAGTTCGATATATGGAGGTTCGACTGTACTTGATTAAAAAAGTTTTACACAATCACAGACTTTGTGACAATAATTTAAACTTAAATTTTTACTGTCCCAAAAGTTTACTGACAAATCATAATTTTCCTTTAATGTTGAAAATTTTAAACCATTTTTTCTAATCATTTCAAAAACTCGATCAGGCATACTTCTAACAAGAGATTGAAGAACTTCTGACTATAATGAAAACCAACTGTGTTTAGATTGTAGTCTAAGATCTTGAACTGTTGAAAACTGCCTTCCATTAGCGTATGAATCTTGAGCTAATGATCCTCAGAGGTTTGCTATTGGGTTTAGGTCAGGACTAAAGGCTGACCAGTCCATAAGAGTTACTTGGTTTTGTCTAAATCACATCATTGTAGAGTTAGACACGTGAATGGAGGAGCTGTCTTGTTGGAATTTCCATTGGTGCTCACCAAGCAACTTTCCAAATGGAAGTAACTGTTCTTCAAACGTTTTCCTATAATGTTAGGAACATTGACGACCTTTCAAAAAAGATATATTAGTTGTTTCATTGAAAGAGAATGCACTTCAAACTGTAAGTGAACCTTCCCTTTGTTATCTCCTGAAATTAGTTTGGGGTTCCTTGCAAATATCGTGCCAGTAACATGCCCCATCATAAGGACCATCTAAATTGAATTTCTTTTCATTACTGAAGAGAACACTTAACCATTTATTTGCCCCATTCATGTGATTTAGGGCACACTGAACACGAGTATCTTCATGCAGTTTTGTAAACTTCTGCGAACGACGAATTGTGCGATAAACAAGAAATGCAATTGCCTGCAGCTGTCGAAGTACTGTTCGTTTTGACACTAGAAAGCTTACTTCTTTACAAACTGACCATGCTGACAGGCTCTGGGTTGAAACTAATCTTTCCATCTCTCTGTCTTGTCGTTTAGATATTTTCTTTGGTCTTCCAGAAAAAAAGTTTGCTTCAAAAGAATTATCTTTTGACAAAATTTGGTAAATACCTGCCCTACTGCGTCCAATTTTACTTGAAATGTCCACCCTTTCCATCAACACCCTTTCAAACGATAAATTTGCAAAATTTCCTTTTTAGAGAACTGCACATTGCAGGACATCTTGGCAATCGTTCAGAAACGGTAACACAGGTTCGTTTTTATGTCAGAAAGCTTGTGCGTCACAAGTAAATGACCTTGTAGTATGCAAAACTTGAGTATCAATGCTAAAATCAAGGTTTTCATCGACTGTTTTTATACTTTTCAGACAGCATTTTTTCGTTTACATTTTTTTAAATTAGATCTATGATCGATGAAAGTTGTTTGAGCGTTTTGATTTTTGTGTCATCATTTGTTATTTGCATAGATTATTTCGTCTTGTTGACTCGTATAGTTAGCCCGTAGTTTCAATAAAATGATTGTCTATAAACTTTTGGGACGCACTTTAGTAAAAGCGGTTCGCAACGTTGACTAGCGTTGGCTTTGACAGGAAACTGGTAGCAAAGGTGGGTCAAAAACTGAGTCATTCCATGTCAAGTGACCTTGCACTTTCTCATCTCCATCCGACCATCTCCGATTTGAATGAAATTTCATAGAGGTACAGACATGCCTTTGAAACTAACCTATAGAAATTTTCACCTTTCAGGACTCAAATCCTGAGGATCTAGGGTCAATTCAAGCAAAGGGCACCAAAATGGTGGATCAGCTTTGTGAAACGAATTGTTATGTTTAGCGTGGTTCCCCTAATGGAGGCCATTTTGGAACCCACTTTTTTTTCTTTTTGAGTTATCCTCAGCCTTTCTGCCCTCTCTAAAACGTCCTCCAAATCGGAGATGGTTGGATGGGGACCACCAGGTCACGTGACATGGAATGAATGTATGATGTTTAGTTTTTGCGGCAATTTTACGCACTTTTGCTACCTGCTTCCTGCCAAAGCCTGCGCTACTTAGCTTAAATAACAGCGACCCTTTCTTTCTTGCTGTGATGTCATTACGCAGAAAAATTTCAGGGCTTTATACTATGTTGTAAGTCTGGCACTAATGGGCTCTTGGACTATTACTAAGAACACTCGATTCAGATTGTCAAACTAAAATTGCTATTAACCGATGTTGGAGTTTCGATATGATTGCGCTTAACGCTTTGTCTGCGAAAATAAAACTCAACGAGTCGCGTCTGTATGGCTCAGTATTTTCAATAATTTCCATCAGAAGAAATGAACCCAATCATGCATGAACTAAGACTATATAGGACCGTACATTGTCGTACAACATTGCTATACCAGTTGTAGATAAATTTCAGCAGAGGAAATTTCTTGGGCGCTAGATATATTGAGAAGGAATAAAAGATGGAGAGAGTGAAGCCTTCAATTCTTGAAGCAAGGATCCCAAGTAGCGTGATATATTTGAAAGTAAAGGATTGGGAGGAATCAGGTTTCTTCCTCTCATTTTGTGTAAAACGTGTCTTCCATTCGTCGAAGTTGAACCTCGTGACTTGAGATCTTTGCCTCAGAACTTCCTAAGCCAATAATTGGGCTTGCTCCCTGCAGTTACTAATTCCTGCTTTAAGGTTAGATCCGTATCGTATTTGTTGCTCCAGCTGGAGGTTTCTTTCTACGTTCTTTTGATTGTGACTTCTATACGTAAGCGCTCAACTTCTACAAATAAGATAATTTAGTTCACCAAGACAATTTGCTAGGACCAGACTTCTTGCTCCCTTGCTTTTTGAAACAGTTTTATGAATTACTGATTTACATTTTTCAGTCAATCAAAATTTATAACTTTCGTGAATGATACTTACGAAGAATATAAGATGAGCAACGATCGAAATGAAAAGTTCTACTGCGTTAAGAAGTTTTTCTCGCACCCACTTTGGCACAATGAAAGTTGAAATAAGAATGACGACTGGAGCAGAGATAAACCTGAAAAAGACCACCACAAAGCACATCAATCAAACATCCAGAATTAAGAGTTTACATGGTATTCAGGTAAAAATAAAACAAAATACTACTAATGAAACGATGCATTCAAGACATCGTATCGACCGAACTGCTTCCCCATTCATTTTTGGTTATAGTCCTGGATCTGACAGCACTTCTGTAGGAAAGTTTGAGTAGGGAGAATTTTTTTTCAAAAATGCTTAGTAGGTGTCCTAGGAAGTATTTTGGACTCGGGTGGACATCCGCCACCTGGTCACTTCTCCTGCTATGACGTCATCAAAGATGGCCTCCTCTCGATCATATAAATGCTTATATTTATTTTAATACTTGACTTTTTTTCGTAATTCTTGCGCATTTTTATACTTATTTACATTAACTAGTTTACTTTTTGGTCACAGTGTTAAAGTTTTCCCAAAAAAGTAGTTTAAAAACAATTTATTGTATTGTTTTTTATTTATTTTCCTTTTTTAAAAATTCATTTTTTAAAATTAATTTTTCAACTATCAGTCGTTGAATAACCGTATAAAATTATACTCAAAAACTATTTACGTAAAAAAATGTTTATTTGCCATTTTCACCTGGTGTGATTTATCGATCAGAATGTTTAATAGTCGCTCCACTTAGGTGCGCCACTATAGGCGACGCTAACATTCGAGCGCGTTGTTATTCTTCGCAGTAGTAAGTTGGCAGCCATTGAATTATATGATGTGTTCTGTTATGAGTGTGACATTGGGTGGGTTTTGAGATGATGAAACGCTGTTAATCTAAATGATTCTTTTGTTCGAGATTTATCGAAATAAAATTGAGATATGGATATTATTAAACTGTCGAGAGTGTCAAAAGACAGCATAAGAGACCTTAAACCAGTTAAAAAGACTTGCATTATATGTAATAAAAGTAACAATAGTGTGATAAGTACAGAAAATGGCCATGAAAAAGTCGGGGGCCGCTGCAAAATTGGGAAATGAAGTAGGTACTTAGCGTTTGAACGCGTTAAGTGAGAAAGAGTTGTTCTACTACCATAGGAATAATGCTTGCTATAAGCAATACTGTCATCAGAAACCTCTTTTACAGCTTCAAAATGAGAAGAAAAAATCAAAAGATGAAGATGACGGCATCATTACTGCTCAGTCGAATGTGCAGAAAAGTGTAAAGAAATCTGGAAGGAAGCGTGCACGTTATCACAGACCTCAAGCAGCAGGTATTCCTCATCGATTACAATTGTGTATCATCTGTAACCATGTATCACATAATCGCATTTGCGAGAAGTACAGAATAAGCGAGTATCCGAGGATTAAAGAGTTTTTAAAAGTCACATTATACTCAATCCGATACATTTATTGAATGCTCAGTCTTTGGAGTAAATGTGCTACAATCGGTTTTACATGGAAAGAACTATGTGAGAGGTGTCAAGGGGATGTTCATGTTGGGAGAAAACATGTTCAGATTGCAGGTGAAATCTTTTTTGGAAGAACGTTCCATTGAGTCCTACGCTACAGAGTTTGAAAACTTACAGAACATTCGGCAGAATATTTCTCTGTCATGGGAAAAAGAATCAGATCATATAGATGGTAATGTGGAAAAACTCTTCTCGGACTTTGAGAGGTTTGTCAGCTTAGGAACGAAAATGTCAGAGCAATTTTTGCACTGGGATAATTTTTTGAAACTCGTCCAACTTCTCAGAAATTTGTTTCGTTCAGACAGACAAGGTCTTTGAGAATTACATTTAGATACCGTGCCGAAACTTCAACCAGTATTTGCCGTATTTGACTGTGTCAACTATCAGCGATGGTCTTCTCTATTTAAAAGACATGAGGAGACTAACCAAGACAGCCCCAGAGGTGCATGAAATGTTCATGAAGGGGAAACATGTTGTGAAACTATATGATCATAAATTTTCAGCTGTTGCTGTGGATATGGCAGTCGAACAAACCATTAATAGATCCCTAGAAACTTCATCTGGCATCTTATAGCGAACTAAATAGGAAGATTTTGTAGCAGAGTGGGAAATAACGCATCATGAACGTTTGATGATATCAAATCTATTTCGAGAGGTAACAGACTCTATTGCTCTTTTCGAAGGTTTGAACATTCACCATGAATTTTCGAAGAAGCAAACTCAGAACATAGATGCAAAGGTTGTCTCAATGTTTAAATATATATTACACAAAGGTAATCCGTTTGATATGCATATGCTTCCTAATCCATTGCACAATCTGCTAAAAGCACTGGTTTCCCAACATACAAAGGGAAAAAATATTAAAATTATTTAAGACCGGCTAAGAGATGTATTGTACTTTGCGGAAAACACGATGCGAGGACAAAACAGTAAGAATATCAAGCACCATCAATTAAGCCATGTTGCCACCATTTCATTGCACCTAAGTGCAAAGTATAGCTGCTACGAGGAAAGTTACTAAAAAGATATCGAACAAGTCATCTCGCCGAATGATACAAATAGCTCAGGCTCGTTCGTATGACATGCAAGAGCTCTTTCGTTATGAGCTATCTGAAAACTGTTCATTGTTCAATGATCAAGGGCTAATGTTAAAACCGCAAAAAAGTGCATTGTTAAAAGAGCTGGAAACATCTTATGGTAGCACCAGTGACCTGGTTCAAGTCTGACAATAAACCTGTTTTAAAGTCGACGTCATGAACTCTGTACGAAAGGTTATGACCACACTCTCAGAAATGGACTTTCAAATTTGACGAAATTTTCTTCATTTTTGACGAAACCACTTCCAGGGATATGCTCCGAGCGAACATTTCGTCAAATTGAAGAAACTGCTTTTGTTAGTGGTTTGAGGATGCGAATTTCGTCAAATGTAACGAAATATTTCTTCATTCTAGTTTCGTCAAATTAACAATAATTTTCGTAGTTTTGAGAGCATTAGTTTCGTCAAATTAATTTCGTCATATATGAGGACGTTAATTTCGTAAATTTTTAAGAAAATTTATTTCCTTTTTTTTTTTTTTTTTTTTCTTTGAGCACATTATTATTATTTTTTTTTTTTTTTTGAGAATACAGTCGAACCTCGTTAATTCGAACACGCTTAAAACAAATAACTGCTGAAATGAACTTTTTTGCAATCCTTGTCTTATTGTTTATTGTTTTTTGGATAAAGCGAGCCACGTTTTATAATAATCGATTTTAATGGTCCCTTTAAGTTCGTTATAACGAGGTTCGACTGTATTTTATAAGATTTGTGTGCGTGTGATCAAATCCTAAATTCAGAATCTTACCACCGTAGTTTCCCACTTTATTGCGTATAGTCACTTTCACAGGCCCGTCATTTACGGGGTCAGGGGGTCAATTGCCCCCCCCCCCCCCCTCCCGTCTTGATTTTTGAACATTCATGTTTTTACACATTACTGGCCGTTGTTTTAGTTGGTTTTCTGTAAAATTTTTATTGAGTACAGACTCTTTGTAATATTTGGGAAAAATTGAAACAACGGGCCTGCAGTCTCCCCCCCCCCCCGCCCATCAAAAAAAGAAGACAAGTAATTGTTAAAAAAAAGAGGCACATAAAATATGTCAAGCAAATTTTTATTTATGTAAAAATGCAAACAAACAACTTCTTAAAAAAGGTAAAACAAATCATTGCAGATTAAACTCCCCATGGTATCTAATTAAACCCCCCAGAATTTCCTTCAAAAAATCTAATTTTTGTCGGATATTTTCCAAATTTGGCACAGAGGTACGTTATTTCAGGCTCGGGAATTCACACAAGGTCGTTTATGTCCCTGTATGTGGGGGGCGGGGGGGACAGACAACCCCGCATTGGGGGTTCTCCGTATTAAAAAAAAAAGTTTTTGTCCGATCTTTTTTAAATTTGCCACAGAGGTTCTTAGATGCTCAAGAATCACGCAGGGTAGTTTTCATCACTTTATAAGGGGCGGGGAAAAGGGGGTTCCTTGAAAAAATCCAATTTTTGTCGGATCTTTCCAAAATTTGACACATAGGCTCTTTGATGCACGGGGATTTACGCAGGAAAGTTTTAGACCTTCTATGGGGGGGGGGCAACCCCTATGGTAGTTTTCCTACAAAAAATCCAGTTTTTGTTGGATCTTTCCGAATTTGCCAGAGTTTCGTTATTTGATGCTCAGGAATTCTCATAGGGTGGTTTTCTTTCTGCTATGGGGGGCAAACCCCATACCGGGGGGGGGGCTTCTTATTAAGAACCAGTTTTTATCATATCTTTTTCAAATTTGGAACATAGGTCCTCTGATGCTCGGGAATTCACACATGGTAGTTTTCAACCCTCCATGATGGGGGGGGGGGGGAGCAATTCCGCATTGGGGGTTCTCCTTATATAAAAAAAGTTTTTGTCCGATCTTTTCTAAATTTCCCATAGAGGTTCTTTGATGCTCAGGAATTCACGGAGGTTTGCTTTCGTCAATGTATGGGTGGGGAAGGGGCAACCCCGATGGGGGGTTTTCCTTGAAAAAAATTCATTTTTTGTTGAATCTTTCCAAAATTTGGCATAGAGGCTCGTTCATTGATGCTCAGGAATTCTCATAGGGTAATTTTCGCCCCGCTATGGGGGACAACCACTAAATGAGGGGTTTTCTTACAAAAAACCAGTTTTATCATGTCTTTTCCAAAACTGTCACACATGTCCTTTGACGCTCGGGAATTCCCGTTTGCGTCCCGCTATGGAATGGGAAACCACGTGTGTGTGGGGGAGGGGTCTTATAAGAACCCAGTTTTTGTCTGATCTGTTCCAAATTTGGTACATTTGTCTTTTGATGTTTGGGAATTCTCATATTGTAGTTTTCGTCCCGCTGTGTGTGGCAAACCCCATAGGAGTTTTCCTCATAAAAATCCAGTTTTTGTCGGATCTTTTCTAGATTCGGCCCAGATGTCCTTTAATGGTGGAAATCCACATAGGATAGTTTCCCATGGTGTAGTATTCATATGGGGTACTACTCTATGTGATTAAAGAACCTATGCGCCAAATTAGAAAAAGATCTGATAAAAGTCTGGATTTTTGTAAGGAAAACACCCCTAATTGGGGAGGGGGGTGCCCCTAAAGCGGAAAGAATATTTCAAACTGTTTGAACTACATCGCTATGTAAGGATGGCGGTGCATCACGATGTAGAAATTCCTACATCGCCCTTGCCCCTACTGGGAATATAAAAGTGCTACTTCCTCAGCAGGCATTGGGTTCTGGAAAAATAAATCATGTGCCACTTTTATGCACAGTTAGATCGATATATGCTCGGGAGAAAATTGCTGAGAAGTTTCTTCTTCATTGCATCGCATGAAAAAATTCCAGAAAAAAAACAAAGATTTTTATCCAACTTATACCACAAATTTTAAAGAAAAAGTACAATAAAATGGACAACTTTAAGTTAGTACATATTTGTTCTAAAATTAGATACAGAAAATAAAATTAGATAATCTTAAGAAAAACCTTACCTTTTTTGTTTTCCAATTAATTATTTGTTTTATTAATTTTGCTTGTATGTAGAATGTTTATTTGGCCAAATTTATGTTTAATACAGGAACTTTATTATTGCATGCATTTCATACTTAATACTTTGAAAACAATTCTCTGCCAAAATTGCAAAAGGTATTTGAAAATATAAATCTTAAAAAAATGCAGATGTGAAATAAATCTTTTGGTAAAATTAATTTAGTGTAATGTTTGTTAAATAATTATAAAAATAAACCTTTGCTTTTTACCCCTAAGTTTTTATTTTTATTTCCAAACATGTGTAACATGAAATCAATGCAT
The DNA here is from genome assembly GCF_026930045.1 of Uloborus diversus. Taxonomy (NCBI): domain Eukaryota; kingdom Metazoa; phylum Arthropoda; class Arachnida; order Araneae; family Uloboridae; genus Uloborus; species Uloborus diversus. Next base: position 163,444,250 of record NC_072734.1, on the reverse strand, counting down.
AATATACGAACATTTAGAATATTGTAATAATTATGAAAAAGTCTTCGTCTGTCCTTGTTCCGATTATCTCCGTGATGTTGGATCCATCCTAAAAAAGTTTTAAAAAGAGAATATATACATAATAAGTAAAGGTTTGAGTTCATGGGTGTATGCCCTCATGCACATGGATCTTTTTTCTATTTCGAGGAAGTTTTACGATTAAATTCAGCAGTTTATTTCTGAAATAAAACATGTTTTCACGATTACTTTTAAAATCTCAGTTCTTTTTCTTAAGTTAAAAAACTACGATTCGCTTGTGACTTTGAAAAGCATCTGATTTAATTTTAATATTTTTCAAAATATATTATTATTTCGATTCTGACAGTTTTTTTTTCAAGCAGATTACAAGAATGAGTTATTTTTACAGCGGATGAACAAAATTTTTATTTAGGCATCTAGACTCTCAGTTAGTTTCTGAAATTAATTTCTGAATAATATTCTAGAATTAGAGTTTCTTCAATTTATCGAGAATCAGCATTATTTAGCCATTAAACGAGTTAATTCTTTTGCACATCAAGTCGTAAATTTTCATTTTTTTTTTTTTTTTTTTTTTTTTTTTTTTTTTAAGCTATAATAAAGGGTGCGAAAATTTTTGATCTGTGATTTTTTTTTTTAATTTATTTTTTATTTTAACCGATAGCCAAAATACACCGTTTTTTTTTTCGATTTTCGTGTTCCGTTTTCTTCACGAATGTTTTCTGAAGTAACCCCCCCCCCTACCCAAATTAGTTCCAATAAAGTACTTATGAATTAAGTAGTACTGAAACTGATGATTACGATTTTATTTGCACTTTTTTCAGAGATTTTATTGTGCTATGTTATCAATAAACAACATTTACTTACCGAGCTTTACGTCCTTAAACCACTATCAAAATAGAGTCAAAAACCCAAGGCTCCAACACTCGAAGTCACGCTCCTTTCATAAGTTAACTAGTAATTACATAAAGCTATCTTCTAGCTGATGGATAGGGATTTAGTAGAAAAAAAAAAACTGATTTTTCTGCTATACTGGGGGTAGAGTACTTACAAAATGGGGCGTAGCTTAAGGGCGTGTGTACTTCGGATTTTTTTAACTCAGCTGGTAATGTTTTTAAGAGGGAATGTTGCCAAGTAAAGTTGTTAATTGATAGTATAGTACCTTGAAATCTTTAAAAAATATTCGAACAAAATCATAAAATCATCAGAATCAATCACTAGTACAAAAATATTCAAACATAGCTCTACTTACTAGTTTGGGACGGAGACGAAGGGAGTATCACCTTTTAACTAAGCATATTTGATTTTTAAAATATGCAATTTTCACGCAGTAAATAAAAAACGCCAAGGGAGAAGAGTTGCCAAAGATAGGGGAAACCCAATTACAACGTGCATTTTCTTGTTTGTTTGTGTCTTGAGAACTAATTGACTGATATCAATGAATTTTTTTTCAAAAGTATATAATGAAAATAGGGACTAGTGTGGTGAGCAAAGCTTGTTACATATATAAATCTTATCATATATTTTCATTATCCTTTTAATTTTTCATATATTTTCATTATCCTTTCAATTTTTCAATTGAAGTTCGGTTAAATTTTCAGATATTTTACTTTATATTCAGCAAAATCACAACTCCAACTAAAAGATTTGGATTTATTGGAAGTTCATCTATAAAATGCTTCTTAGTCTGATTTAATGCAGACCGGGATTTCTCACTTTTTGTTGACAATATCTTGAGGCGGCAAATATGGCAATAAAATTAATGCTGCATTTATTTTAGCTGTAAAAACTATGTATAATGGAAAAATTCATAATTATGACAAATCATGTAACACAAATTGACATAGAAAAACTTATAAATTTAGTGCATGAAGTGGGAAAATAAACAACAAAAAATGCTTATTATTGTTATTACAATTTTCAAATATGCTATACTATCTTTTCTTTTTTGAACAATCACGATTGCTTATTGCTTTCATTTGACTGTTTTGAGGTCCTATCATTTTATTTTCCCGCCAGCATCCTCTGCAGCACCACCGTCACGTCGACCGACCGGCCTCACGATGCTGCTCCTCTAGCGAAAACCGTCTCCAGGTTGCGTCAATATCCTACACTTACACGCATACATACACGCACGTACACAAACACATACACACACAAGCACATACTCAAACACATACACACACGCATACACATACACACGTACACACAACTACCCACACACTCATGCCTGCACACAGACACAAACACATATGCCCACACCACGTACATATTCTCCCACCCCCCCACACACAAACACTCATACACACATCTACCCACACACTCATACCTGCACGCAGACACAAACACACATGCCTACATACATACACATACCCCCCTACACACAAACACACGTACCCCCCCCCCCCCCCATATAAACACACACACTCGTGATTGCGAAAAACATAATTTGAATGCAAGATGTCAAAATTCAAATTAATTTTTCTTTTTTTTCTTTTTAAATCGAGGTTAAACATTGAAACTTCACTTCAATAATTTATTTTAATTTGCGGAAAAATTGAAAAAATATTGAAAATATTCTGCTGAAATATCAAGAACAAAGATAGAGTTCTTTATGGAAATTAATATTTTCTCTTAAAATGATTTTATCAAATTGATATTTACTTTACTTCATGTTTATGCAAGTAAAAAAAGGGTGCACAAATAATGAAAATAAGCACTTATTTCAAGAAACATCTGCCGCAGGGAAAGGAGATTATTATAAACAGCGTGGTTAAAGCTGGTAAGCATATTGGGGGATTGGTATATAGTATTTTTTTAAGAAAATAAAAATGCAGAATGAAACAAATTTGAACTATTAAACTAAAAAATACACTTCGTTTAACAGAAATATTTTTGTAAAATTCATGGAAAAGAATGAAAACACATAACCATGTAATATATTCCATGTTGAAAGTAAAAGCTTCAAAGTTCTATGCCTTTTATAAATGCGCTGTATTTATCATCTGTGTTAGTTAAGCTACAGGAGGGGTTTTTTTTTTTTTTTTTGTAAGTTTCAATTCGTACAAACTCTTTAGTTATGTTCGTAATTTTTTTAACGAAATAAAGGAAGTACGCTTTTGGAAACAAATGTCAACGAACCAACATTTTCTTTTACAAATAAAAAGAAACAACGCTAGCTAAGCCTAACGTGGAGGCGACTCAAAGTTAACACACACAGAATTCTAAACCTAATCGAACTGTTCGTTTTCAATTTTAATGTGTTTTAAATACAACTACAAACACAACACTAAACAAAAATGTAACAATACATAAAAGAAGGCACATTGCACATACAAATTTCAATAAATACTAACCTTTTTTATGAATCCTTTAGAATAATTGAGGTAAGATAATTTAACGAGCAAGTAGAAGATTGAAACGAAAACTCCCAGAATGCACTGCAATGTGACGAAATCGGGACGAAATAATTTCGTGAAAAATTTGAGATTTCTGGCTTCGTCAAATATCACGTGATTCGGTGACGAAAGGATCGTCGAAAATTACGAAATAGTGCTCGAGGATTGCCGAATCGTCAAAATTGAGCGTTTCATTTTTGACAGTGCAAATGAAAATAAAACCTTTGGTGGAGCTGTTTCAGCTTTTTCGTCATACATCGGGAGCATCACCAAGAACTGTGGAAGAGTAGATTACAATGTTGACAGTTATCGCAAATTTTCTCCTAAAAAGTCTGAAAGGGGGCAAAGACAAGGTAGCAGCATCGTGATAGATGTGGTCAAAATCTCAGAAGATGTTCCATTGCCTGTCCAACTCAGCAGCTTTAGGGATCTTCAAGAAACAAACTGATGTTGCAAAAGTTCATTGCTGATACAGTGACAGATTCTTTGACTCAAACACCAGATAATATCAACCACATTTTTAGTGCCTTTCATGGTGCTGAAGAGGATGATGTAATATCTAACTGTACATCAGTGCAAAATGGAAAACAGATAAATCAGACAGAATTAAACTGTCTGAGAGTAGAGGAAGCTGACTTTAGAATGCTGATTCATGCAAAACATGCATCCCTATGTGGGTTCACTAAAATCGTTATTATATGCGCCGACACGGATATAATAGTGTTAGCTATGTTTCACTATCTTACTCTTCAAAGATTTGGTGTGCAGGAACTTTGGATGCGTACTGGAGTTGGTGATTCTACACGATTCTTATTTGTTTTTGATATTCACCGAAAAATAGGTGAAAACTTATGTTCGTTGCTTCCTGCCATCCACACACTATCTGGATCAGATTATACAAGTAAATTTGGTACCAAAAAGTCTGCTCTTCATTGTACATCTGTAGAGTATTTGGAGAGTTTTGGCGTGTCATCTGACTGGATTTATATAGAGCAAAGCCTTAAATCTGCAGAAGAATACTTAGTGCAAGTACTGCGACAAGGGTCATTCTGTAAATCTTTAGGTGAACTTAGGTTATATGGCTGTATCATCATGCGAAAAATATTAACACTGATAACTTGCCGCCTACTACCAGAAGTGCTAAGGGCCACTTATTAAGATCATATTTTTACACATACCTTACAACGACATTGCATTGACGATGTTACTGTTAACTTAGATCCCTGTGAATTAGGTTTTGTAGTGTTAGATGTCGATTTGATTCCAGAAAAGAATTTACAAAGATTTCCAACTGATTTTATTGGAGCATGTAATTGCCTCAAATGTGCCAAATCTTCCTGTACTTGTAGAGCAAATGAAGTAACCTGTTGCTCTTTCTGTAAGTGTAATAGTACGGGTTTGCAACCAACTTGTAACAACCCCTTTTAAATATAATTTTATTAAGTGCAACAAAAAAAATTAAAAGAAATAGTTATTAAGTTATAGCAGTAGTAAAAATACATTGCTATTCGCCTTAAAAACACTAATTGTAACTTACTGGCAAAATTTTCATTTTTGTTGGTTAAGTATTAACATAAATTTGGGCTTATATGGGGACGAAAGTGCACAACCGCCATCTTTGATGACGTCATAGCTAAACAATGTACGAAATGGCAGATGTCTACATAAGCTCTAAATACTTTTTAGGATACCTACTAAACATTTCTGAAGAAATATTCTCCGTACTCAATCTTCCTATCGAAGTACTAAGCATTTATGAGAACGAGCGGCCGCCATCTTTGATGACGTCATAGCAGGAGAAGTGACCAGGTGGCGGATGTCCACCCGAGTCCAAAATACTTTCTAGGACACCTACTAAACATTTTTGAAAAGAAACTCTCCCTACTCGAACTTTCCTACAGAAGTGCTGTCAGATCCTGGACTATTAGTCACGAAGTCGAAAGCACATCCGATTCACCAGTCTCACATTGGAAACGCGACCGAATCAAAAACGATATCAAAGTTTATGCGAGTCTGAGGCATACTAGAATCGTGCTTTCTCCAGATGAGGAATAGCATATACGGAGTGGTTCGAAAGTGGGAGCACCCCCTCCTCCCGCCCCTTTCTTTTTGCACGATGGAGGAAATTGTATTGAAAATGGTGTCAAAGACACAGTTGTCTTACACCAGGATGGAGTATCAAAGCGCTTCGCGATTCACGTGCGCTGCTTGAATAAAGGCTCCCTCACCTCGAACAGAATTCGATCGAATCGATTACTATCAATTGCATCTACCAATCACGCATCCAGAAATTTCCTTTGCCCCACCCAGAAGGAAATTTCTCGCTACGCTACATGTAGGTAGAATTCGATCGAATCAAAACCAAGTGGACTAAGCCCCTAAGACCAGGGCCGGCTCTAGTAGTTCTACCGCACCAGGCGATGTTGACAAGTACCGCTCCCTAGTCTTAATAATAAAAATATACATTGTATACTTTTAAAATCATCTAGCATACTCTCACGTATTGCTGCAATTTGAGCTGCAAAGAAAAAAAAGCTAAGGAATAAAATTGAGTTTTTCATTTTTTTTTCCTTTATGAGCAATTACATTGCTTATTGTTCTCACTTGATGGTTTTGATGTTCTTATGATTTTATTTTCCCCCCGCCTCCCTTTGCAGCACCACCGTCGACCCGCCCCTCCCGATGCTGCTCCTCTAGTGAAAATCGTCTCCAGGTTGCGTCCATATCCTACACACACGCGCATACATACACACACCTACACACACGCTTACACACACACACACACGCATGCATACACACATCTACACACATACACACACTCGTGCATGCACAGCTACACACACACATTCCTGCCTGCACACAGACACAAACACACACGCCTACATACACATACTTATACACACGCATGCACACACATACCCACACACTCATGCCTGCACGCAGACACGCACGCCTACATACACACACACACACACACACACACACACACACACACACACTCGTGATTGCGAAAAACATAATTTGAATTTAAGAAGTCAAAATTCAAATTAATTAATTAATTATTATTATTTTTTTTTTTTTTTACATTTCGCTATGATGAAATTTCCCCCTCCCCTAAACTCCGCAGCCCTAGGTGGTGGCACAGGTCGCCTACCCCAAGAGCCGGGCCTGCCCAAGGCCCTTCCTGTCCTGGGGATTGTCCTGAGGTTCTGCATCTTTGCCAAAAGCTCTCGGTCGTAGCTGAAGTAGCGACATATCGGCCATCTTGGGACTAAACTCGCTAAACGCCACTTTCTTCCTATGTCTGATTAGACGAAGTAGCCTGTTTTGCTTCTTGCTCGTGGCGCTTTTGATCGTGGATTAACATGAAGTTAATAAGAAATCACAATCAAGAAGCGAAACATGCTACTTCACCATAGCAGACAAAGAAGGAAAAGGCGTTTAGCCCCAAGATGGCGGACGTGTCGCTACTGATGAGCGGGGCTTTATCTTCACCAGCTCCACTTCTTTGCCTGACCTTCAAAAAGTTCCAATATGGGTACACTGGGACCTCTCTGTGGTTTTCAAAAGTAATAAGTAAGAAACACTCGATATCCACAATGCATGAATTACGAGCAGCTGTGGAATGCGTCTTTAACCTCATGACTTCGGAGTATCTCCATAAAACATCTACGAGAACATCGCGCAGAATTTGGCTGTGTTACGACATGGACGGTGCTGATACCGATGTTTATGACTCTTAAGACTTCAGAGTAGCTGTGTACAACAATAATTCAACAATGACAGGAATAATATCCAAAAAAGGGGGGGGGGAAGGGTTGCCGAGATTCAAGGCGGGGTACTTGTCAGTTTGGTCATGACCCCTTTCCCCTCAACTATAAACTTGTGAAATTTATTCCTAGTAGCACAATCGGGTGGAAGCTTGGAGCAGAAATTAGTAAATGGTGGGAGCAAGTTCAATCATTGGCTTAGCAAAGTTGCGGCGAAGACCCCAAGTCACGTGACTCGACGACGAATGGTTAACACGTTTTGCGTGAACCTTGCGAAAGAAACTTGATTTCTTCCTATTCTTTGCTTTGAACTCTATCACGTGATTTAGGGTCTTTGCTTCGCGAATGAAAGCCTTCACTCCCTCCATTTTATCTCTTCTCAACGGTTGGAAGGTGGTTGGTCAACAGTGGAGCTTATGGTTGGCCAACGGTAGCAATGTCCGCTTTGGCAACCGTTACCTATCCAACCATTTGCCAACGAAGGACCAACGATCTGCTACAGTGCCTAACAATTTCCCAACAATGGCCCATCGAAAATATTCACGGTTAGCCCAACGATGCCTGAAAACTGTAGGGCCATCGTTGGCTCATTGTTCGTTGATAATCTTGCATTCCCCACCGATTTCTACAGTTAGCCACCGTTGGCCAACTATCTCCCCACCGTGCGTGCTACATGGGATGCTACTCCAATCCTGAGACGGGTCCCCTCAAAGGCTGGACCTCTAATTTCCAATTAGACTGAAATGGCCTCTCGTCGGCCCTGGAGGGAGGGGGGGATACGCCTATTTCCAGACCACTTTGTACATTTTATTCCCTCGTGAAACAAATATCAACTTTTAGCTTCTTTTATGTTAGTATACATTAAATTCATAGCATCATTAAGAATCATGGTTAAAAAGAATTTTTAAGAAAATAGCTTTTCTCACCACAATGAATAAAGTAGAAACATTTTCGTATAAAAACTGGACTTTTCGGGGTAATGAATCATCGTGAATATGGACGCATAAACGAACCAGGCCCATCCAAGCAAACGCAGTCCAATAATACCATAGCCGGCAGGGCTTTCGTACAAATAGAGAACTCTACCAGGATCAAAATACTGAAAAATAGAATAGATCGAGTAAAACACAACAGTAGATGCAAAAATTAAATGTAAAGATGGCTTTCTTTGTAAATATGGTTTAGCACATATATGTGCTAAGCCATCGGTATTAATTTTGGACAATTGGCATTTTTCTAAATGTAGAAAAGTATTTATTGGTAATAAATTTAAATACTAATCATAACTTAATTCTTAACAAGTATTTAATGCACAAAATATAATCACAAGTTATAAATATTCATATCAATTTCGGATGAGTTGAATTTCAATAGGAAGAATAATTCTGTTTTCCGCAGCAAGAACAACCAATGTCAAAAGTATCAGTTTTGAGAAAAGTAATCGTAAAGTTTCTTAATTTTTTCTGCTTTTATCCTAGTTTTACGCCCGAGCTCAAAGAAGTTTGAAACGCTTCAAGACATTATTGTTCCACATATAATATTGAACTATTTTAATTAGGGGCTCTTTATAAATGACGTCACACTTTGAGAGGGTAGGGGAGTTCGTGAAATTGTGACAAGGCAGAGGGAGGGAGTTACAAGAAGTGTGACATCGCGTATTTTTTATGGAAATAAAACCTGCTCCATTAAGATTGCTAAATACTAGCGGTACCCGCACGGCTTTGCCCGTAGCAGAAAATTAAAAGGTCATTTGGTTCGTCTGTATATTTACAAATAATGCATAATGAATTTCTCGCCAATTTGCTATGTTAATCAGCTCACCCATGTTATGGTAGTTTGCTCGTCCACGTTATGGTAATTTGCTCGTCCACGTTATGGTAATTTGCTCGTCCATGTTATGATAATTTGCTTGGTAAAATGTTCGTAAAATTGGAATAAAAAAAATAACGAAACCGAATTTTCGAAAAATCGCTTAAAGGTGCACACCTCATGCTACAAACTAACTTTGTGCTAAATTTCATGAAAATCGGCAGAATGGTCTAGACGCTAGGCGCGTCACAGACATCCAGACAGAGATCCTGACTTTCAGCTTTATTGTTAGTGAAGAAGATAAAGAAGTGTATAACTCAATTATGCCTTTAAAAATTTTAAAGTTTAAAATGCAGAGATATTGTTTTAATAAAAAAAAGAACATTAAATTACAAAGTTGAACATTAATTTACCTGTTGTTCATATAGAAACAAGCACGTGTACACCAAAATGTACATGCAGAAGAAACCTGCTATTTTCAACAACGTTTTCTTCCGAAGTCTTCCCCTCGTCACTGTATAACCTTTAGCAATGAATATTAGAAGTGCAAGCAGAAACAATGTACTGAAGGCTTCCAGGATTTTTCCTGTAAATTAAGAAAATTGAGTTATGTCATAAGTAACGTAGAAAAAGAATATAATTAGGATGGAAAATGGGTACAAGTCAGCAGTTAATTTTCTTGGCATACAAATTAGTTGATTAGATCACAGAGAAAAGACAAGTACATAAAATTAAGCACATAAACCACCAATTACAATAAGCGACAAATATACTGCAACATCAGTTCACCTGCATTTTGAACTTTAAATCATATTACAATGGGGGAAAATTTTTGTATTAGTGGTTTTTGGTCTGCTTTTTAACGATTGGGAAACCTCAAAACCTTTTCTAATCACAAATTCCTTCAAAATGTTTTATTACTTCCTTTTACAAAAAAGTAAGTTTTGTATTCACGAAAAATTTTTCCCTCAAAAATCGACCTTAATTTCCATTTTGTTCACCCCCGAATGAATGTTGAGTTTTTTTTCGACCCGACCACACGTGCATACATACCTAACAACGTATAGACGCCCAAAATATCCATTTTGACGTTTCCCGAGTTAATTACAACGAATTTTCTCGTGACGTCTGTATGTACTTATGTAAGTGCGGTATGTGCGTGTGTACACATGTGCGTATATATGTCGCATAACTCAAGAACGGTAAGTCCTAGAAAGTTGAAATTAGGTACGTAGACTCCTAGTGAGGTCTAGTTATGCATCTCCCCTTTGGTTGCATTCGGGTGTTTCTAAAGGGGTTTTTAGCACCGTTTGGGGGGAAATCATTGTTAATTTCAATGCAAACTCAAATGGTGTTATAATTCGGCGGACACTTGGCGATATATCGCCAAACTTTTGGTCGCCAAGTTTTGTCGCCAACTTGGCGACAAATTTGGAATTTTTTTTTTTAATCTGGTTTCAATTTGGTCACTGTTGGTGATATTTAGAGAGTAAACTGTTGAATCACATTAAAATGGAATAATGGGGAAATAACATTAAATTGGTGTAAAAGGAAGTCATGTGATGCACACATCAGTTCGTTTTTTTAATGCATACTGAGTCTTTATGAGGAGCTTAATAAGATTAAAATATAAAGAGACTGCACTTTTAACCACATTACATTTTCAGTATGCAATTCATGTACAGAAAACGCCAGGAGAGTGACACTACATATCAACCTACCGTATTTGGACTTTGGAGATGGCACTGTGTGAGTTGCGAGGTGGTGGGGATACGGTGGTAGAAGTGGTTTCGATAGATAGATACGTGCCATTCTCATATGTATATTAGAGCCGCTATATTGATGGGCCGGCGCATCAGCTTAGATTTAGCCATTTGGTGTCGGATTTCTCATTGTTGCGGAGCTAGGGTTACCGGAGAAAAGTTTCGGATTTTGCCAAATTAGCCAAAAATAATATTTTATTTAATAAACAATTCACGTGCTGCTAATAATTGTTCCCAATGAAAATTCAACAAACGCGATAACTTGCCAGAAAAGACAACCACTTAAATATGCGCTCCGACCCAAAATGGCTGAACTTGAGCCGATGCGTCGGCTCGTACATATAGGAGCCATAATATATGTATAATAGCCAATGATCGAGAAACGCTCCTGACGTCATCAACAATGAAACTCGAGCCACGGCATGATAATTTGACAACATGTTTTGGTGATATTTAACATGCAGGGAAAGGCTTTATTGTGACAAGACTGAACTGGATCCGGTACCTTAACTGTTTTAATGGTTAGACTGCGTCATTTCAGGAGAATGAAGAAACGAAAAAGGGGTCAGCAATGATCGCTATCTACTGGAGTTTAGGGTTCATCCACTGGAGTTATAGTTAAAACTTCTGTTATTCAAAATACCACCAAACAGCCAATTGCTTCGTTCAAACCTAGAAGCAATTTTCACCCGTCATATCTTGATGGGCAATTTATTAGTTTGCGGTATTAGTAATGGCATGGCGCGGTGAGTATCATCATTCGTTTTGGAATAATATATTCGTAGTTGTAGTTTTTTTCATACTACTCAGCAATAATTTCGCATTCGGTTCCAACTTGTCCAACATGACCATGTTCAGTTTAAAAAAAACTAGGATTTTTCTAACATTCCCATTAGAAAAGCGCTGGGCAGCTGCGTATTTAAGTGCCAAACATTTAGGAGATTCCTGGATGGATGCTCTCACAAGTGAAAAGTTTTTTCGGCGTTGTTTCGATCTGAGGTTGGTCAGTTATTTTTTTTTTCTCTCTGCAGTACGGGAGCTGATGAGTAATGTACAGTAATTTTTATACCCAAACATATTTTTTTTTCTATCTGGAACAGATCGTGTCAGCCAAATTGCGACCGAACGTGATTTTCTTGCATACTAGTGATAACCACCATTACGAATATACTCGACCCAGTACACATGATGAAATTTACAGCGTAATGCCATTGCTGCTGCTGCTGCAAATGGCAAGTAAACTGACATCTATCAAAACCAATTCCACCACCGTATCCCCACCACAACGCACACAGTGTCATCATAAAACTCGGTGGTTGATATGTTGTACCCTGTGTTTTAAAGCCATGAAATTTTTAATTTTAACCTTTCAGCTGTCGCGGCCTCTGTACCAACATACATGAAATGTAGCGCATATCTCATACGTGCTACTATTCTATACATATAAATTTTTGGCACATCCCGCAGTTAAATGTCGTCAGCCTAGTGCGCTTGCATTTTGGATTATGATTTCAGGTAATTTAAAAGTTTAATCGAGTTTTTTATTAGAATAAAATTCGTGCATCTGAGAGATTCAAGCTACTGTTTAGTTAAATTCCTGGTTAAATCGATTTTCTACGTTTTATAAGAGGTTTTAACTACCGTGGAGCACCGTGTAACAGTATTTCTACGGTGCATTCCTGAAAATCGTACAATGTTTTCCTACCAATGGGGTTGCCGTAGAGGCATTGCCTTTTGCAGACCTAGTGCGATCCCCCGGCATCCACTTTTTCACGTAACACCACTATCGGAGGGATACCATTGCCACGAGAATTTTGCCGCCCAATTTCCCCACCAGATGGAGACACCTGCGCTCTATTCGATGCGAAACTGCACTAGAAATTTTAATGTTTCCAGGAGATACTCCATGCCGAACGCGTACTCGAGGAGTCTTTTACTTGCCGCATAATCATACGAAATAGACGCTATTGATATTCTGCATCTTAAGAATCCACCGATTGGAGCCAGGTTTGATCCTGCACCTTTGGGCGTGAGAGATGCTATCATTTTAACGACTACACTACTATCAGCAAAAACCGTATAATATTTGAGCCAAAAATAAAGAAATAAATATAGAATCAAGTGCAACAAAAACTTATCATTAGATACAAACAGTAGATGTGAAGACAGCTGCTGAGCTAGACAAATTTCAATTTTGACTAAAAGTAGGTTTTGGGGAAGAATAACTTAACTCAGCTGTTTGTAGCGCTATTTGGCGTAAAGCTACAAAATGAAACTACCTCTCAGTGTATCTCTCAGATACGCTCACCCTTTGGAAAGTTGATATTCTTTACACAAATAAACCATAATACATCCTCATTTATATAACAGCGAATGGTAGAGTAACGCTCCTGAGGTCATCAACTATGAAACTCGCTTCACGGCATGATAATTTGATAGTATTTTTTGGTAATGTTGGACATGCAGAGTGATGCTTTATTTTGACGAGGCTGAACTGGATCGGGTATCTTAACTGTTTTACTGGTAAAACTGTAATTTAAGAAGAATGAAGAAACGAAAAAGTGGTCAACAATGAACGCTATCAACTGGAGTTGAGGGTTCATCCACTAGAGTTGAGGTTACAATTTCAACCATCAAAATATCACCAAACAGGCAATGGCTTCGTTCGAATGTAGAAGCAATTTTCATCCGTCATACCTTGATTCCTAGTTTATATATATATACTCACCCATTAACTTAAGTCCGGGCCTAGAGGAGCCTTCTTGAGCGTAAATCCCATAAGAAGCACAGAGGAATGCCAATCCACCGCATTCAAGAATAACAGATGACAGATACAGAAGGTATGTTCTGTGAAGAAGGTGTCTCGCTCGTAGTGCTTCTGTATAAAGAAAACGAAATTATATAACGGAAAATTATTAAGAAAAAATAGATATCATTATCCCGGTAATAATCTTCAAAATCTTAAATCACAATTATCAGTATCTACAATGTTGCTTTTCTAAGCATCAATGCAAATGATAAATCTTAACATATATTGGTTCAATTTTTATACAATTCCAATCAATAAAATGGTAGTTGTTTGTTTAACCAAGATAGCTAGCTCTGTTGGCGATATCATTTATAGAAACGTGCAACATTTCCTTTCCCAACAGAGAATATTGTTCTTACCCTGAGGGTAACACGGAAATACTCAGTAACGTTTCGGAATTTTTTTACAGTGTAATTATTTTTGATGTTTGTAAACACCCCTCAAGCTGTTTTAATCATTTCTTAACTAAATGTTACAATTTCTTACTTAAAGAACAAAATTTGTGTTTTAAAAAGCTGTATTATTCAGCATAAAATACTGTTACGATGCACAAAATCAATGATCGATGGGAGGGAGACACAAAATAAAACAGTACGATACGTACAGTTTTTAGTAAAAATAAAATGCAGCACCATAATAGTACTGTGCAGTAGATACGGTAATTATGTTTATAACTTAAAAAATGAAGATAATGATGATTTTTGATGCGCGATCAGATTGTTATTATAGGTCTTCCCTTAACAGGGCATGCGTATCAAGCAACGTCTCAGAAGAAGAGTAAGAAGAAAGAGTTGATCTTTCTTTCTGCCAAAAAAAATTCTGCCAAAAATTTTCGTGTTATCGGGGGAGGAATTCGTGGTAACTCTAAAAATCGCTACTCGTTTTTAAAAAATACTAAGCACTTTTCATAATGCATTCAAAAGGACAAAATAAATTTTCTGGGTCAGAAATGACAGTTTAAGTATTCCTGTAGTTCTCAATTATTCCAAGGAAAAGACTTCACAAACGAAGAAAAGTGCAGATCAAGTCATGTAGAGAATGTTTTCTATTATCCAGCTTTCAATCACAAATTTGAATGTTGAAACATGCATATTTTTCTTAATGGGAAAATTTGGTTTGAAATGACTTGAGCGCAATTTTCTTCGTTTGTGAAGTCTTTTTCTTGGAATAATTGAAAACTACAGGAATACTTGAGTTGTCCTTTCTGACACAGAAAAGTTATTTTGTCCTTGAGTGCATTATGAAAAGTGTTTAGTAATTTAAAAAAAAAAATCTGTTATTTTAAAGTTTTTCGTTTTCAAACAAAATTTTATTTTAGAATTTAATTTTTTAGCGTTAAGTTGTACCTTAAGATTAAACTAATCATTTAGTGAAATTCCGAAGTCTCTAAGTGGTCTAGTTGCTTAGATATTAGCAAAAGAATGGTTCACAACATACAAGTTACTTGTGATAAAAATCCTAATATGTCTCTTTACTTAGTCCCGTTATCGATTATTGGCATAGATGAGGATAAAAACCCTTAGAAAGCAACGAGTGAATAAATTTCATTCTTGCTCCAGAGAAGCCTTGATTCAAAATTTTCATTATGATTACTATTAACATTACTGTTGCAAGGCAATAAAATTTGTAACAATGGGTTCTATATTTAAACATTTAATAGGGAAATTACATGAAATTTGCTGTTTTCCATTCTAACTGAAATAAAAAATTTTATTCTAGAATTTTAATTTTTCAGCGCTAAGTTGTACCTTAAGATTAAGCAAATCATTTAGTGAAATCCCGAAGTCTCTAAGTGGTCTAGTTACTGAGATATAAGCAAAACCAGGCCTCAGATTTCTCCGTGACAATCAGGCCAAGTATAATAAAAGTGCTTAAAAGCACACAATGTTATGATTAAAAAAAAAGACTGAGAGTAAACTGAAACTTTTAGCAACAAGTTGCGGACTCAGCAATCGTTGAATTTGATTCTTCTTCTTCTTCGTTTTATTATTATTATTATTATTATTATTATCTAACTTTTAAAGAAACTTTTACCCAATACTATCACAATCAGCTGTAGATTTATTCCTTCATTATCTCTCTCTTTCTAGTCAAGACATAGTAAATTACTAATTTACTCTCGCCTAAACTGCTCCACTAGTAATAAAAGTGCGAACTTCAGTCTCAGTCCCATCTAGGGGCAACGTACATCTTGTTAGCTATAAAAACTTTTGCGATTAACTGCAATGGAAGGAAGTCTACAACTAAACTTTTTCACTAATGTTTTTGCTATTGAAAAGTGCAATAAATAATGTATTTAAAATATGACAAGACTTACAACATAGTGTTAGCTGAAATATTTATACAAATGCAAAAAAAAAAAAAAAAAAAAAATAGCACGTAAAAATTGTGACGAATAAATTGTAACATATCATTAAAAAAAAAGATAAAAAAGATCAAATATGAATTTAAAGTAAAAAGAATAACGTAGCAGTTGAGAAGTATAAGGAATAGCAGCAAGAAGGAATCCAGGAGTGGGTCACTGGGATCATGACCCCTCTTAACACGATCAAAGCTAGTCTAAAACTACATTTTGTGGACTTTAATGTCAATGAATTACCAGGGGAGAGTTGCAGACCGCATATTTTTGTCGAAACTGCAGTTTCGACCTTGTTTTGGGCTCAGCAGTATGGAATAGTCATAACCGAGCTGAAGGCTTAGTTTATGACCTAAACTACTACTAGTTAAGTCGTACCATTCTTGTACTCACTGGTACGCTAGATTAGTTTTAGCTACCAGAGTGAAGCTAGTCTCTGCTTCAGTGAGAGGACACCTACCCTGAGCTTTGTTATGACTCCTTATGATTTATGAGCTCAAAGCAAGGGAGAAACTTGCAGATCTGAAAAGTAGAATAGTCGTCACTTGAGTGAAGACGAAGTTGAAGAATGAAGAGAAGATGCAGTTGAAGAAGTATTACTCACGTGTTTCGATGAAAGACATCAATAGCAAGATGACGTAGAGGACAAGAAAGCAAATATCCACTTGCAAGATATCTGCAAACCAAAAAGAAAAAGAAAATCACTTCAAAGTAACTTTGATATTTTTGATCGCAAAAGAAATCAATGGTTGTCCTTAATATAATTTTGTAAACTTTTATCAATTTATTTATTCATATTTTACCTCATCAGGTTTGCAATTTTATATTGAGGCAAATTTTTCTGCGATTCAGTTCTAATATGTTTCTCTTGCATTGTTACGCTCACGCATAAAAAAATGTAGTAGAATTTATATGAACAAAAAATACAAAATTTAACTTTTTATACGGGCCCTAGGTCCGCTAGCTAATATTTAGAGAAATGATCTTCATTGAAAACTATTACTGGTACAAAAAACTTGACATTTGTGCGATCAAAACTCAAGGAGATATTCCATTTCAAAGTTTTAAGGGACCATACAGAAGATGAGATTGGAACTTATCGCCCTTTTAGAAGAATAACGGGTCGTCAAAGTAGGAAAAACAAGGTATAATTATATTTTTCATTGCTATTCAAAAATAAATGTAAATGTTATTCCGTGACACGCAAAACCACACTACAAAACCTCGAACAATTTCAAAAACCACGGTCTATGCACATTTATGCATTTAAACACTTGTTAACCGCTATATTTTCCCCCAAAAGGTGTTATTGACGGCTAGTGAAAAGTAGTCTAAGTCACAAATTTTTTTTGAGATCTTGTCCTTGTCCTTTAGCGACGAATTAATAGCGAGTTATTAATGAAAGACGACGTCTAACAGTTCTAGAAAAGAAATTTTATTTATTTTTAGAATCACAAATAGGTTCCCTTCTGCTTACGAAAAGATGCACTGTAGAACTCTAACTATCCGAATCAGTTGGGATTGGACACCATTCACATAATCAAAAGTTCGGATAGTTGGATTTATTTTTTTCCAAAAAAGGGTCCATTTTAGATAATTATTAAATGCATGTTAAAAATGGGTGAAATTTTTTTTTAAGAAAGAAAGCTTTTAATTAATCCAATGAAAAGGTAAATCTTATTTACTTGTTTAGAGCGGAAAAAGAGAATTGCGCGGCGACAGATCCATTATTTTTAGAACCGCATTAAGTTTCCATCTTTCTCTTTCGTCTACGTAATTCTCAAAGCAATTGGGATGGTAGGTGTTCAGATAATTGTTCTACTGTGTTTTGTTTGTTTTCAGCCAGTTGTCTTAACTGATAAAATGGTAGATTTCAACTAATTTGAAGTCAAAGATAATTGATTGCTAATATTTTAATACAGATTTTGTTACATGAACAGTAGGCTCGCTGTGTTCTAAGCGAACTTCTTGGTTTCTTCAAAACATCACAATGATCCACGTGGTTATGGTTATTTCTACGCTTTAATCAAAACCTATGCCCATATATCAAGGAATAGTCTCAAAAATATTTTGCGTAATAATCTAGTTGTTTTTTCTGCAATGAAACTCTGCTAGCAGTGAAACTAGTTTTAGGTCTCCATTTGTTACGGAATTTACAACTACCAAAGCGAGAATAAATTTTGATTATCTTGAACAGAGATAAATATTCTAGAACAGCGTTTCTTAAATTGTGTCCGGCGGAACCCCAGGGTTTCACTGAGCTCTCTCAGGGGTTCCATGAGATTTGTATATTTTCTTCCCACACCTTTCAAATTTGTCACTGAAAAGATCGACAAAAATAACGCCTTTTCAAAAAATACATTTATTGTCACTTTCGCATCTAACTAAGCATTATCCCATCTGGAATAGCCACTATGGTAACAATTTAATTTCTCGCCTAAAATAATGAAAATTTTTGACCAAAAATAGCATGAAATGGTGTTTTTAAGGTTTCAACTTAGAAATTTTTTTCGAGATTAATCCCAAAACGCCTATTTTTCAGTTAATGTCTCCAATGATAACATAAAACTGGGTTTTAAAATCTTCAATTTTTAAAAAGTTTCGGAAGAAGCTATTAACTCCCTAATATCCCCAAAAATAGTTTAAAAGTGACTGTTGAACAAATCCGGGAAAGCGCCCCAAATCTCTCTCCTACAACATTACCAAATATTGCCATAAATTACGATTTTTGACATCAGTTTCAAATATTTTTCCTTTGATATTAGCCACTCTCCCAGTATCTATGGCAAGGCCGTGGTGGCCTGATCGGCAAGGCATCGGTGACCGGAGGTTCCCGGGTTCGATCCTCGCTGGTCGAAGATCCACCGTCTTCATTATTGGTGACTGGGGGACGTTAACTATGCTGGTGGTCACAAAGCCTTCCAAGTGAAACGATACCTCTGGGGGTGCTGAACCAGTGATTGATTGGTTACCGGTCTGGTTCAAAAATTCAGAGCTGTCTTCAGGGCTCCATCCAACAGCTTAAGCCACAAATAGTGGCAGGTACGGGGGACTCTGGAGTGAAAGTAAAAAGTATCTATGGCAGCAGTTGAAAGGACAGTTTAAGCATTTAACGAGTGATAACCAATTTAAGGAGGAGTTCTGGTCACGAGGGTCTAAATGGCTTAGTTCTGTCTAAGGCCTCTATGTATACAGCGACTCTAGTTCCGTCTGAGGGAACACACAGTAACATCAAAAACTCTAATTCGTAAATAAATAAAAAAAAATGTTAAAAAATAAGAGAGATTTTAAAATTTTTAATTTTAAAGTTTTAAAACTGTTTATATTTAAATTTAAGTGAATTATTAACGCTTTTGTAGGTAAAGCACATCAGTATTTCTTTTCCTAATTAAGAAGATATTTCAATCACATAACTCATGCATAAATTCTGAGGTTATTTATCCCTTTTAAAAATTCTGAGTACTTCTCAGAATCACAAATAGGAGTGTACTGGTATTTTACAATAGGAAATAGTAATTAGCAATCATCAATAATTAAAATGATCTATAATTAAATGTACTTCATTAGCGATTGAATGACAAATAGTTAATGTGATAGTCTCTTTGAGGTAAGAACCGGGGCATTCTCCGAAACAGAATACTGGCTGCAAACTATTGAAACACCAGGGGCTCCACGAAAAAAGTGAGCATTAAAAAGGTTTCCCCTAATAAAAGAAATTAAGAAACGCTGTTCTAGAAAATTTCTGAAGAGAGGTATAACATTTTCTTTCAACGTTTTCACTCTGCAATGCGACTAGCAAAGCAGAGTGGGGAGAACGATTGAGAGAAAAATAAGATTTGACCGAACGTTTAGCTGCATGTAGCACTGCAACAACTATGATCAAGTTACGATTTCGTTTGAGTTGAATTTACTCCTGCTGTTATCCTGCTTATTTATGTTGTTGTTGCAAATCTCCGGTGTTTAGCAGCGCTAAACCAGGTCTATGAAATTCGTCACTCTCAAAAAATCCAACACCAACATTGGATCCGCCAAAATATCCAACCTTGAAAGTCCCAGACAATTCAGTATATGTTCGGGGGTGGCCTGATGATCGGCACACTTCACACAGGTTGGAAAAGTCTTTTTTCCATTGCAATAAGTCAATGATTTTAGATGTCCACTAATGAGCCTAGTGATGGTCGTCTGATCTCGCCTACCACACTTGAGAGATAATGCACCTCCCGGGCACTTCGCCTGGTACCAATTATGGGTAGGAGGGACAGTCCAGGAGGACTTTGCATCTCTTTTAGCCTTAGAAAATAGCTCCAAGTAAGTCAAAGAATCAGGTGTATATAATGGCTCACCAGTCCCTTTTTTAGCCAAGATATCGGCCATCTCGTTACCGTGAACATCAACGTGAGATGGAATCCACTGAAAATGCACCTCTCGAAAAGAAGAAATATGCTCCAGTTTGTTAATAATAGAAACACCAGTACCATCACCCACTTTATGACTTATTTATAGAGAAGACAACCGCTTTTTCGGGTAAATATTCTTTCGCAGTGATGCAGACCTATGCAATTAGAAAGTCTATTTAATCCTTTTGTGCTCGTCGCTGAATTCGTCATTTTTTTTAAGGGAGATATCCCGATACGACGCAACAGAATAATCACCAAGTGGCTTTTCAAACCTCAATCAAGCTTTTAAGGAATTCAACGTCTATGTAAATCTTTTTGTTATCGTGTTTAATTATTTGTCATGTTATTTGCTAAATTTACCTTGCGTATTTCGGTTCATTCCCCCTTTTAAATCGCATTGAAAAGATAGGAATATTTATCATTCCTATCCAATGGGGTGGTTTAATTCAGTCAAAAGTACTACTTTTAGTCATTGAAATGGATCGAATGAGCAAAAAAAAATAACATGGACCCAGAAAATACTTTCATTTTCCCAACAATTTTTTTTAAATTATTTTTTTTAAATGTCCGATTTTTCAAACAAGGCGTGATCTTGATGACGTCACAATGATGCACTTTGCCGCATCTTTCTACTACGTTTCCAGGTTATGATAATCAAGTAGCGAATTAAAATTGCGCTCTACGCTTGCTATCAACCATATCGTTGCCAATACTCGTGAGTAAAGATGTGAATTAAATATTTTACACTCAATGGCAACACTGAATGACATTTCATCATTTGTGTTGTCAGCGGAAGAAGCCGTAAACAGTGAAAGCGCTCCGATTTAAGTAATTTTTTTTAAATATTAAACGTAAACAAATTTATCAAAAAAGGTCAGATCCTATGTTTTTAAACATGCTCTTTCAGAAAAAAAGACTTTTAAAATTTGGAAACGACCCCATTACTTCACTTGTCTAAGATTTTTAAATACTACAGGTTTTAATCGTTAAAAATTTTCTAAATACTTACACAGTTCATCAGCTGAAAAGTGTTTGAACCACAAATTATGCTCATCATTTGTCATAGTTATCCTGTAGCGCATAAACAAGCCCTGTAGAAAGAAAAGTAATATGTACACTACTATAGTTACGCTAATTTTTGTTTCATAAGGAAAAAGACGTAGTTTTACCATCAATTCAACTTAGAGGTAAATCTTGTATAAGAAAAGTTTTTATCATCTTTGTCACTTTTCAGTTGCGCATTTGAGGAAAATTTTGCTTCGAATCATGGGACCAAACTATTTAATGATATTACACAGTACTTCTCCGAGCATTAAACTTTAATTTAATTATACGTATCGTATAGTGGTATAACTTTATTACCACTGCGTACAGGTTTGAAAAAGTTCTCATGGAATCGAGTATTTCACTCAGGTACGAACCACTAGAGGAGGAGAGTTATGATCCCTCCCCCCCCCCCGACTTTAAGTGATCCTAGATAGCCAAAAGCTGTATTTAGGGGGCTTGGTTGTTTGAAGGATAGACTGTTGGGATATTAAACAATCTTAGAATAGGAATTAGAAACTGGAGGGAGTTAGTGCATTCATTGGCTTCGGAAATGCTGAGGAAAAGATCTCAAGTCGCATGGTACAACTTCAACGAATGGGAGACACGTTTTACGTTAGACAACAAGGAAGGAATCTGGTTTCTTCAAATACTTTACTTTCAAATATATTACGTAACTTGGTATCTTTGCTTCAAAAATTGAAAGCTTCACCCTCTCCACCTTTTATTCCTTCTCAATGTAAGCGACGCTTTACTTCCGATTCCGGTTCCAGTGAAAGAATTTGTAGGTTTGCGCATGCGCAAAAAAAAAAAAGCATTATAAACAACTAGCTGACCCGTATGAAGTATTCAAGCTCAACGGAAGGAATTTAAAAAAATGCTTTTATTATTATTATTATATTATTGTTATTATTATTATTCTATAAGTAATAGCAAAAAAATGTGACTTGTTAGTTTATTTTACGCTGATAGCGGTAAAAAACGTTTAAAGTGATGTCTTACTTTTGAAGTTTAATAAAGTATTAAAGAAGTTATGTCGTACCCACAAAAAACACCTTTGAGAAAAAATACACAGTTGAATTCGCTTATAAAGAGTGCGAAGGATCGTTATAACCGAGTGCTTGTAAAAAAACGAGTTAGTGAAAAATTCACAGAAATTTATACACTTTTGCCTATTATTATTATTTCTGGTTAACTTGCTTTGAAAATATCTGGTTAATTTGCTTGCCTCATTATCTGATTGTATCTTTCTTGTGCACCTAAAAAAATCGACACTTGCACCTCTGGCTTCGAAAAAAGGGTTAAAGTTTTTCTGCACATAAAACGCAATTGACGCTGAAGGTTGTTCAGTTTCAAATTCTTCACATTTTTCATTATCGTCGTCGCTTTGGTAATTTTTTTCATCTACAATTGCTAGAGTTTAAGCTACAATATCCTCGGAAGTGATGACATATTGGCGTCAACAAGAATTTAATTTTCAAATGCTTCTCTACTCGACAAATAATTTAAAAAGAAAAAAAAAAGAACGACGTATTTTTTTTTTCATCAGGATATATGACTCATCATTGACTTTCGGTGGACTACAGAGAGTCAAAGGAATTTTTCTAAGAAAAGATAAGTTTAGTTGGAAGTCATATCAATACTTTAAGCGAGGTTTCTTTGTTTTCAGCGAGTTGTGCTCCCACAGACTTAACGTTGTACCAGCCAAATATTCCTGATTTCCTCGCTAAATCCGGGTTCTCGTTAAATCAGGGCTTACTATAAGCGAGTTTGACTGTATATGCAATTTACCATGCTAACCATTTTTTTTTTCTCTTATTTCAACGCAACAACAAAAATGTGGTTTTGAATCTTGCCCAAAGTGGTTCAGGGTATATACTCATGAAAATTCAGATCAGAGTTCAGCTGAAGAAGATTAGTCATTCCGAAACTGCATTTTTGGGATTATGGGAGGATCGATTTCATGGCTTTCGAGTTATTAGCAGAACGCTGTTATCAATTGAGCTAACGGACTACCATCTCGGGAATGCTATACACTAAAACAATACGTAATAAACAAATAAAATAAATTGAAATCGATGCCTTTATTTTGTGTGGCATTTTTTTTTTTTTTTAATTATACTGCGATTCACCATGTTAAAATTTAAAGCTTGTTTCCCAATTTTAACAACAACAGAACTGTGGATCAGTACTTAAAATTTTGTTGTATCAGTATTTAGAAAAATCATCCTAGAAACCGTATCTTTACAGCTCTTGCTTTTGATTATTCGTTTATTAAATATTCGTCAAGTTCATGCTTTTTCACCAACTAATATGCACCAATTATTTATTTATTTTAATATACAAACAAGGCATTTTTATTGCACGAAGAGAGGAAATGACCTGCGTCGGGTCCGAACCCAGAACGTGAATCTCACAGATACCGTAAAACGGGGTGAAGTGGATTGGGTGGAGTGAAAAGGATCACAGGTTTTGTTTTCGAGATAACACGTGCTGCCGTCTATGCGGGAGTAGTTGAACAATTCAAAATGGCGTTACGCCTTTATACAGGTTCCGATAATTGTATTGTTGCGTTATAACCCCAAAATTCGTTGTATTACAAGATTTGTGACAGCAGTGAACAAATCACGGTTTTTTGGACGATTTCAACTACATCTGAATCGAATTATTGTCAACAAAAAGGTAAGTGACTTATATACATGAAAGAGTTATTGTGATATCTGAAAAACCATCCTTATTAACTAGTGTTTTTTTTAATCTGACTTTTAAAGCAAAATATTTTGTCGTAGGCTAATTTGTGACAACAGGCACACCAGTGGGGTGGAGTGGATCATGCAGCGCAAGTATGTTAAGAAGCTCGGCCCAACGGCAAAACGTAACTACAATCTTCAATATCTAGAGAATGCAGGTTCTGCAGTGAAATCTAAAAAGATGTCACTGAGACAGGCGTCGGAGACATATGCCGTGCCATATACAACATTGCAAAGGTGGGTAAACAATAACAATTTAAAACCATATGGCGGCCAGACAGCTTTAACTAAAGAAGAAGAGCAGATACTTGTAGAAGGTCTATTAGAGTGTGCTCGATGTCAGACGAAAACTTCGTTATCAGATTCCTTCGGAAAAAAACTTTCCATGAAGACTGATTATTTTGTATATCCCGATGTGGAGGATGTCGGAGAAGTTGATGTTAACTCTATTATTAGTAAAATTAAAGAAAAGAACATCGGCAGAGGTCGTCTCTGTTTCCCATCTACCGATATTTCCAAAATGGAGTGATGACGATAATTATTGTTGTATTATTGTTCGTTTTCTTTTGAAAATAAAGCTTTTATTTTTCGTTTTTGTATATTACTGAACCCCCACCCATGCAAATATACCTACAAAAACACAGTATGTTTTTTAAAAACGGAATTCACTGATCCGCTTAATCCCTGCATAAAGGTGAAGTTGTATTACAGAAATCATATGGTGATCCACTTCACCCCATGATATGAGGTTAAGCGGATCATTCTTTAACATTAAATAAAAAAAGTTATTATTCATGTAGAATAATTTCCGTTGGATAGTACTATTTAGGAGGAATGTAAGAATTTATACATTTTTTCCCAGATTTTTTCATGCTTCTGTTTGGGAGTAAATTTTTAAAAATCTGAAAAAGTGATCCGCTTCACCCCGTTTTACGGTAGGTCGCAGAGCAAAAGCTTTTACGGCTCGGCCACAAAGGCCGGTTTTCGTTTCGCTAATCAGAGTCTACCTGCTCTGCTT